>NW_017717456.1:0-3970 GCF_001865875.1 Lupinus angustifolius
CTAGCTTATTACGAAAGACCCATCTGGTGCCAATTATGGGATGATCTTTTGGTTTGGGGACCAAGTCCCACACATTATTTCGCCGGAGCTGATTTAGCTCTTCTTGCATAGCTATACCCCAGTGTACATCCTCAATGGCTTCATCGATGGTCTTAGGCTCTATTTGAGATACAAATGCAACAAAATTACAGAAGTTTCGTAAGGAACTACGGGTTACCACTCCCGTAGTTATATCACTTAGCACTTTATCGACCGGATATTCCTTTTTAGTTTTCCACACGATAGGCATATCCTGATGTTGCTCTGCTACTGTTTGCTCCTCTTCTTGTTGGATTCCATTCATGTCCTGGTTTGGCACTTCATCAAGTGTTCCTGAAATATCATCAGACAAGACCTTTCTCTTCTCTTTTGGAGAAGATTCGTCAAAATGCACATGAATAGACTCTTCTATTTGCATGGTATATTTGTTAAATACACGGAATGCCTTGCTATGTGATGAATATCCCAAGAATATGCCCTCATCAGCTTTCGAGTCAAACTTTCCTGAAGTTCTTTTTCCATTATTCAAAATAAAACATTTGCATCCGAAAGCATGAAGATGAGCAATATTTGGTTTTCGACCTTTAAGAATTTCATAAGGAGTTTTTGAGGAAGTAGGTTTGAGTAGTATTCTATTCATTACATAACATGTTGTGTGAACTGCATTAGCCTAGAAATATTTTGGGACTTTGCTCTCATTTAGCATAGTCCTAGCGAGTTCCTCTAGAACTCTGTTTTTCCTCTCAACAACTCCAATTTTTTGAGGGGTACGAAGAGCTCAGAACTGATGCATAATACCATGCTTACTATAGAATTTATTAAATTTACAGTTTTCGAATTCACCGCCATGGTCGGATCGAATGTAAATAATCTTTAGGTTAGACTGGGTTTGGATTTGCTTGGCTAGACATTTGAAAGATTTGTAGGCATCGCTCTTTGATGCTAAAAATAAGGTCCAAGTAAATATAGAAAAGTCATCGACAATAACTAAGGCGTAATAGATCCCACCCAAACCCTTTATTTGTGATGGTCCAAACAAGTCCATATGGAGAAGCTCCAATGGTCTAATAGTGGATATCACATTCTTTTTCTTAAATGAATTCCTGACTTGCTTACATTTTTGACACATGTCACAGGAATCTTGTGTTCAAAATCGAGTTTTGGAAGACCAATTACTAAATAATTTTTCGATAGTTTTTCCAAATGCTTTACATGTATATGAGCGACGCGTCTATGCCAAAGCCATATCTCATCTTCTTTTGAAATAAAACATTTTAAAAATAGAGAAGTCACATCTTCCAGATTAACCATATAAATATTATTTACTCGATACTCGACAAATTTAACATTATTAGATAATATATCACGAATGATACAACAGTTAGAATCAAAAGACACCATATTACCTTTGTCGCAGAGTTGGCTTATGCTCAACAAATTATATTCCAAACCTTCTACGTATAGAACGTTGTCGATTATTGTGTGGGTTGAGTTGCCAATCTTTCCAGTGCCCAAGATTCTTCCTTTGTTGTTGCCTCCATAAGTGACGAATCCATTTTGCTTCAACGACAAGTCTAGGAATTTGGACTTGTCCCCAGTCATATGTCTTGAACAGCCGCTATCAAGATATCAATTTTGTCCGTGTGTTCGAAGACATACCTGCAAAATAGATCATCTGCTAGACTCAGGTACCCAAGTTATGTTGGGTCCTTTTGTGTTAGTAATGAGGGAGCTTTTTCCCTTTCTTACCCAAGTGTAAACGCCATTGGGTATCCCATATCTCCTGATGTAACATGAATGAGATGTATGGCCATATGTGCCACAATAATGGCAAATAGTGACTCTATTTTTAGTATTGTATTGATGTGTTAGAGGTCTCCTATATGGTCTCTTTTTATGGGGTGGGGGACCATACCCTAGCCCAGTGTGGTTACCAACATTTCTAGTTTTGCTAAGCAGAGTGTCTAATTGTTGTTTACTATTTGAAAGTTTTGCGAGTTTTTCACTTAGTTTAAAATTTTCTTTTTTCAAGTCCACACAAGTAGTATTTTGACATAAATTAATTTTTGAGCAATCGCATGAAGTGCAAGAAAAAATTAAATCCAGGGTTTCATTTTCTAGTTTTAATTCGTCTAATTCTTTCTGCAATTGATTTATCTTTTGTTGGTTTAGCAAGATAATTCTTTTTCTCTCATTGCTTACTTTTGCTAATTTTTTTTAAGTTCTTCATGCATCTCAACATAAGCACTGTATAATATTTCATATGATGAAGAATTAGAAGAAGAGGATGATGTATTAGAATATACCTCATCTAAAGTATTCTTGCTGTCTGATTCGCAAGCCTCATTTGTTGTCGTCATTAAGCATAGCTTCGCGGTCTCCTCTTCATCTGAGGTGCTTGATGTTGTTTCTTCCTCGGGTACATCCACACGATGTATGTTTTCCTTGACTTGACTTCTCGTGGAGTGCTCTTTTCTGAATCAACCCTTTTTAAGTAAGTGGGGCACTAATACTTCATGTGTCCCGGCTTCCCACATTCGTGGCAAGTGAAGCGTTCCTTAGTCTTGCCTTTCCTGGTTGATTCACGCGCTTCTTTCTTCTGGAATCATCTAAACCCTCCTTTCTTTTTCAAGAAATTTCCAAATTTTCGCACAAGGAGATTTAGCGTTTCATCGTCAATGTCTGAATCAGAGTCATCATCGTTTATCTCTTCATTGGGTTATGATGTTGAAGCTTTGAGAGATATTCCCTTCTTTTTGCGATCGTACTCCTCATTCATTGTCAATCGACCAAGCTCCATCTCATGCACTTGAAGCTTTCCAAAGAGAGTTGCCAAGGGCATGGAGTCTAGGCCTAGACTCCATTATTGCCGTTACTTTAGGTTGACATCTCCTGTCAAGACAACATAAGACTTTATTAGTGACCTCTCCTCTCGTAAACATCTTATCTAGAGCGATAAGATGGTTAATAATTTGAGTGAATCGCTTTTGCATATCGCCGATCGATTTTCTCGGTAGCATACGAAACAATTCGTATTCATGTGTTAGTGCGTTTAGTCGGGCGCGTTTGACCTCACTAGTGCCTTCAAGGGTTACTTGTAAGGTGTCCCACATTTCCTTGGCACTTTGACATTGAGAGATCCGAAAGAACTCATCATAGGATAGGGCAGAGGTGATGATGTTTTTGGCGCGAAGGTTGAACTGGACCTTTTTGCGCTCCTCATTGGTCCATAAGCTTTTTGGTTTTTCTTTCGGTTCGCCATCCACTAGGTGAAGTGGGACGAAGGGACCATTGATCACGGATTCCCAAATATCCGAATCAATAGCCTCGATGAAAATTTTCTTCCGGACATTCCAATAGGCGTAACCCTCGCCACTGAATATGGGAGGATGGTTAATGGATGCGCCATCACCGCCAAAGGTGTTGGTGGAACCCATTTCAATTCCCATAGGATCATCATGATGCGGTTGAGCTAGCACGTCGTACTAGCTCTGATACCACTTGTTAGGTATCAGTGGCCTAGGAACACCTAGAAGGGGGGTTGAATAGGTGTAGCGGTTTAAAGTTTACCGTTTTTTATCAACAACCCAGTTGCTGGAAAAATGGCCCAGTTAATCGATTAACAGAACTATTTAATCGATTAACCTAATGCACATAACAGATTCAGTTTAAGTAGGCAAATTGCACAACAATTAAGATACACTTGAACAGATATATTTCAGCTATTTTTTGTGCACAAGTATTGTCTATATAACAATAAACAAATATCCAATTTCTTAAGTATAGATTCAATGTATCATGGCAAGAAAACAGTTAAAGAACAATGAAAGAAAGAACAGTGCAAAAAGTATTTTTATCCTGGTTCGTTTGCGATCCACTGCAAACTACATCCAGGCCTCCCCTTCTAGATCAGTGAGATTTTCTTTCTTCA
>NW_017717457.1:0-2983 GCF_001865875.1 Lupinus angustifolius
TACATCCAGGCCTCCCCTTCTGGATCAAGGATATTTTCTTTCTTCACAATATTGAATTAAGAATACAATTACCAATTCAATTTACAAGCACAAGGGATGCTCCCTTCTTGATATCTAGGACATCTAAAACCTAGTTTGACTCTACCCTTTTGCCTCTTGAGAAAACATTTCTCGCGAACAAGCCCCAGCAAAGAATTTTATCCTCAAATCAAGACCTCCCTCCCTGTCTTGGTGAAGAACTTCAATCTCTGTGGTGATCTTACACCACGAGACAGATCCAGACTACACCAAAAAAACAAGTTAAGATCAAGGTACACTAAGCATAGAATGCTTAAGATATTACAATATAAAGACTCTAAGATTAACCCTTATTTTAATCAGTTAAGCCATCAATGTAAGAATGAGTTAATCAATTATCAGTATACAAATGGTTTCTTTCTATCAAAATGCATGATCATGTGAGAAATATTAAAATGAACATGAAATTATGCAGAAAAACAGGAATCATGTTAATGCAGAAAACAGCATAATCTCTCTTCTCACACATGCAACTCTCTTGCAGAAAAAACACTAAAAACACGTTATGCAAATGCTCTCTAAAACAGCCCTAAGTAAATAGAATGAATGCTTATGAGTTCTAAGTGAAACCTCGTATTTATAGCATGGAGAATAAGTGGTTTAAGCCGTTGCAAAATCAGTTAACAGTTAAGCAGTTACAACAGCAGAAACAGATTTCAGTTATAACATAAAACAGACTCGTTAATCGATTAAGACTACCATTTAATCATTTAACGGATTTACAGAATGACATACAAGTCCGTTAAAACAGAAAACACATATTCAACAGAAAATCAGTTATGTTAATCGATTAACTAGAGCAATTATGCATATGTTTCAAAAGGCAAACTTCTCATATGTTATGTACAATATATATACATGCTCTACCAATTATATTATGCCTAATATGCACATATGACATGTATGATATATGCATGAACATACGATTAATTAGATGAAGTGTCTCATGGATATGATAGTTCAATTAGGATGGCTTAAGAGACTAGCATCTAGGTTCACCTAACCTATCCTCACTTACTACGGCAGACATCCCAGACTACTTAGATTATAGACTCAATTTATATCCTAGTCAAGATATGACCAAATGAGCATAAGGCATGTTGATTGTTGAGCCATCTTCAAGCTTTGTTAGAACAGAACCTTGTCTTCATCAAAACATAGGCTATAATATCTAGTGCTATTCTTGACACTTTGCACTTTCATAGAGCACGTAGATTTTTATATGATGTTGATGCTTCACTATTTTTTGTGGACCTTTGCACTTCTTTACTTCCATGCATTGTTTCTAGAGTGTGCCAAATTTCTTTTGACGATTTGCAACTTGACACTCTAAAAATTCTTTTTCTCCTAGAGTCAAAGTTAGAATGTTTTTGGCTTTAATCTCGTATTGCACTTTCTTTTTATCTTCATTATTCCAATCGGATTTTGGCTTTACTTCCTTTACACTATTAACAACAGAGAAAGGTTCATAAGGTCACTCCTCAATCACACTCCAAATATCCAGGTCTTGAGATTTTATATAGATTCTCATCCTAATTTTCCATAAGTCATAGCATTCTCCGACAAAGTTTGGAAGGTGATTAATGTTGGAACCTTCTTCTAAAAATGATCTTGAGACCATCTTAGATACAAGATCAGATTTGAGAATACAGTACTCAAAATAAGCTTTGGTGCCAATTGTAAGTTGAAGATGTCAACTAAGAGGGGGTGAATTAGTTGTTGAGAGAATATTGCTGATTTTTGTGCTATGTTCTCAAAGTGTATGTGCAACGGATTATTTATGTAGAATTCAACCAAGTAAAGCAAAAGTAAATCTCAAGAATAAGTAGAAGAAGAGTATACAGAGAATTTTATATTAGTTCATCTTCTTGTCCACCGAAGGTTACATCTAGTACTCTTGCCACACAAGAGATTTTTCACTAGATAATTTGAGTTGTAATTACAAATTCTCTCCCCGAGACCCTTGTACCTTACACACTCACAACTTATCTACCCTTGAAAATTCCATTTTTAAGTGAACTTTTTCCCCTTTTCAATATACCCTTGTGACGAAAAGTTTACAACCAACATGAAGAATACAACACTAGGTGAATTGCCTTTACAGGTTTTAACAATTCTATAACTTGCAATCCTTAATCTCACAATATAACTACTTAGTATGCAATGCTCTTAATATTTTGAAAATTTAGAACAAATTCACTTTAGAAGCAACTTCAGAAAATCTGAAAGTTTAGGAACAAAGTTGCTAACAAAATGTGTAGAATTTTGTTTACTAAGTTGTGAAAGTTTTTGTGTGATTGTATGTTATTGTGTGTTTCGTGTATATTGAATTTGGATGTCACAATGTCTTTAAATAGGCTTCCAATCAACCAAGATATCCTTCCATGAAGAGGAGACATGATTGGAATAAAACCTATTCACTTTGGATGAAACATGTTCATTTGAATTTGAAAATCTGGTTTCTGAAAGTGCGCATGTCAAAAGGAGCACTTTGGAAAGCTCTCTCATTATATGTCATGGTTTTGATGAGGACAACTTGTGCTAATAAGATCTTGAAGATCATCAACAAATCAACATGCTTAAGTCTTTTGATTGGTACTAGACTTAGACTAGAAACTAGTTTAGGTTGATTCTAAGGCTTAGGTCATGTAACACATGTCACATATGCATAAAACTATTAAATCATTTCATCTTTGAGATATGTCATTTATAATATGTTCATGCATCACATAAATACATGTATATGTGCATCCTAGGCATAAACTTAGTGTTAAACATGTATGAATCAAGTGCATAACATATTTGAGTTTTTGTAATTGAAAAAACATATGAAAATATGCTGTTAATCGATTAAAGCATAAGTTAATCGATTAACCTAACTTTTTGAAAAGCTGTTGAAACTAAA
>NW_017717458.1:0-430 GCF_001865875.1 Lupinus angustifolius
TGGGCTGCAGAACTGATTCTTTATAAACTGCGTTTTCAGAACTGATGTCATAACTTGCATGTTGCATTTCTTAGAGAGTTAGAGCATATTTTGTGATAATTGTTGCATCTAGTTGATATTGCATTTGTGATATTAGAAAAGAGAGAATTCTATGCTTTAGGATTGAGAGGCATTTCATGATTAATTTGTCACTATTTCATCTCACAAGTTCATGCATTCATTGAATTTTTGTGAATATTTTGCATTCTGTAAAAACTGTTTTTAACTAGTACATTGTCATTGTATATGAGACTTGTATTAGGTGTTTAGAGTAAAGTCTTATTTGTCAAATATGAGCTTTGTAATTGTACAGAGAATTTTATATTAGTTCATCTTCTTGTCCACCGAAGGTTACATCTAGTACTCTTGCCACACAAGAGATTTTTCACTA
>NW_017717459.1:0-1410 GCF_001865875.1 Lupinus angustifolius
ACTTGCATGTTGCATTTCTTAGAGAGTTAGAGCATATTTCGTGATATTTGTTGCATCTAGTTGATAGTGCATTTGTGAGTTTAGAAAGGAGAGAATTCTATGCTTTAGGATTGAGTGGCATTTCATGATATATTTCTCATCATTTCATCTCACATGTTCATGCATATTATTGATGCTTTTGTGAAGTTTTTACATTCTGTAATTTCTGTTTTCAAACTAATACATTGTCATATTGCATGAGTTTGTGTTAGGTGTTTAGAGTAAATTCATATGTGTCAAATATAAGCATAATAATTGCTTGAGTTTACTCTATAGTTTTGTTGTGAAAAATCGTAGTAACATTGGGAATCTTGAGGTGTCGTACCACCTAAGAGATTGAGTTGTATCATCATTTTGCTTAGAGTTCTTGATAAGAAAGAACAAGGTTCTTGGCTGGGGCTACGCCGAAAGAAGTACTCTTGCCACACAAGAGATTTTTCACTAGATAATTTGAGTTGTAATTACAAATTCTCTCCCCGAGACCCTTGTACCTTACACACTCACAACTTATCTACCCTTGAAAATTCCATTTTTAAGTGAACTTTTTCCCCTTTTCAATATACCCTTGTGACGAAAAGTTTACAACCAACATGAAGAATACAACACTAGGTGAATTGCCTTTACAGGTTTTAACAATTCTATAACTTGCAATCCTTAATCTCACAATATAACTACTTAGTATGCAATGCTCTTAATATTTTGAAAATTTAGAACAAATTCACTTTAGAAGCAACTTCAGAAAATCTGAAAGTTTAGGAACAAAGTTGCTAACAAAATGTGTAGAATTTTGTTTACTAAGTTGTGAAAGTTTTTGTGTGATTGTATGTTATTGTGTGTTTCGTGTATATTGAATTTGGATGTCACAATGTCTTTAAATAGGCTTCCAATCAACCAAGATATCCTTCCATGAAGAGGAGACATGATTGGAATAAAACCTATTCACTTTGGATGAAACATGTTCATTTGAATTTGAAAATCTGGTTTCTGAAAGTGCGCATGTCAAAAGGAGCACTTTGGAAAGCTCTCTCATTATATGTCATGGTTTTGATGAGGACAACTTGTGCTAATAAGATCTTGAAGATCATCAACAAATCAACATGCTTAAGTCTTTTGATTGGTACTAGACTTAGACTAGAGACTAGTTTAGGTTGAGTCTAAGGCTTAGGTAACCTTAACACATGTCTCATATGCATAAAACTTTAAATCATTTCATCTTTGAGATATGCCATTCATAATATGTTCATGCATCACATAAATACATGTATCTGTGCATCCTAGGCATAAACTTAGTGTTAAACATGTATGAATCAAGTGCATAACATATTTGAGTTTTTGTAATTGAAAATACATATGAAAATATGATGTTAATCG
>NW_017717460.1:0-410 GCF_001865875.1 Lupinus angustifolius
GAAGTGCTAGCTCAACCGCGTATTCGTGATCCTAAGGGAAATAAAATGGGTTCTACAAACTCGTTTGGTGGTGATGGTTCATCCATTAACCGACCACCTATATTCAGTGGTGAAGGGTATGCCTACTGGAAAGTCCGCATGCAAATTTTTATATAAGCCATTGACTCAAATATTTGGGAATCCGTAGTCAACAGCCCTTTCGTTCCACAGCACTTAGTGGACAATGAACCTAAAGACAAGCATAACAGTCTATGGATCGATGATGAGCGCAAGAGGGTCCAGCATAACCTACGCGCCAAAAACATCATCACATCGGCCCTATCTTATGATGAGTTCTTTAGGGTCTCGCAGTGCCAAAATGCAAAAGAAATGTGGGATACTTTACAAGTTACCCACGAAGGCACGAGTGA
>NW_017717461.1:0-1688 GCF_001865875.1 Lupinus angustifolius
ATGGAATTAGGGCATTTAACAATGAATGAAGAGTCAAGCAAGAACAGAATCACACTCAAGGCTACAAGACTTCAAGAAGATGAAGAAAGTGAAGATTCCAGTTCAGATTCTGATTCCGATGAAGACTTGACTCTCCTATTTGAAAAATTCAAGAAGTATCTCAAGAAGAAAGGAGGGATCAAGAATCTCAAGAAAGAAGCCAAGAACTCGACCAAGAAAAGCAAGATTCTCAAAGAAGGCTTCACTTGCTATGGGTGTGGAAAATCGGGTCACATGAAGAATCAATGCCCAAGCCACCTCAAGAATGTCGAGAACAAGAAGAGCAAATCTCGAATGTCCAAGTCAAAAGGAGCATACATTGTTCTGGATGATTCCGAGAAAGATTCGACTTCAAGCTCATCCGATGAGGAGAAAAATTTAAAGGTATGCCTTATAGCACAAGTGCATGAGGAGTGCACATCCAATGATGAAGATGATTCTATTGAGGTAAATTCCTATACTTCATCATGCTCTAATGACTCTCCTCCATTTAATGAATTATATGCAACTTATGTCGAAATGCATGAGGATTTAAAGAACATTATTAAAATAAATATAGATAGAAAAAAAGTTATCTCCTTGCATGAAAAGAAAATAATTGAAATGCAAAAGGAATTAGATGAACTTAAACTTGAAAATGAAACTCTTGATCTTATCTATGCATGTGCCTCATGTGATTGCTCTACTTCTAAATTATGTCAACCCTCTGTATGTGATAATTGTGAGAATCTAAATAATGAAAATTCTGCTTTAAAACAAAAACTTTCAAAGCTCACATATAGTCAAGAAAACCTCAACACATTGCTTGCTAATACAAGAAACGTTGGTAACCGAAATGGAATTGGATATAAACCTGAACCTAAGAAAAGACCATATAGAAATCCAGTAGTTCATATGCATAAGAAGTCAAATAATAACATGCCTACTTGTTTCTATTGTGGCACACATGGTCACACATGCACTACATGCTTTATTAGAAAATTTGGTGTGCCAAGTGACAAATATGTTTGGGTAAAGAAAAAGGGCAAGATCCCTTAGTTACTAACAAGAAGGGGCCCAAATTAACTTGGGTACCCGAAAGAGACAAGTGATTTGTGTTTGTAGGTGTGCCAAAGGACATTTGAGCATCAAGGGATAAATCAACAAAAGATGTTCTAGGCACAAGGTAGGTGAGTAGATCAAGGTTATTAAGGAGAAAAGTTAATGACAAAGGATGTTGAATGAGCTTCCACACTATGCTACCTACCAAAAGCACTTCTCTGAAAAAATGAGGGGGAGAAGATAAAGGGAAGAACAATGAAAGGGGGAGCAGCGCACTTTGAATGTCATCCACACCATTCAAACATCATTTCATCAAACTTTTCATCTAGTATCACTAACAAGTGAATAGTGGTAATCTTGACCTATCGCCAAAGGGTAAGCAAGGTAAGTATATTAACAAGGTTACAAAATTATTTCTTAGTAAGCTCAAATTTTTTTTAAAGTTAATTCTTGTTGCTTTGTGACTTACGTCTATACTTTTGAGTCAAATACATTTTTTGGTTATGATTGTATTTTACTGTTCTGTAACTATGTTGAACCTTGATAATTATGTCAAAATAGCTTATTTGGTTATGTGAATGGTTCTTGATCATATGAGATTTTATGTT
>NW_017717462.1:0-46748 GCF_001865875.1 Lupinus angustifolius
TGAGTTGTATCTTCATTTTGCTTAGAATTTTTGATAAGAAAGAACAAGGTTCTTGGCTGGGGCTACGCCGAAAGAAAGGTTTTCTTTGTCGGTAGGAAGGGAGTCAAACCAAGGAATAAGGTTCTTTAGTTTCAAGTGAATGTCTAAGTGTGGTAATTGGAAGAAGTGCTTGTAAAACATTGATTCAATTATAGTGAAGAAAATCTCTCAGATCAGCCGGGAGGCCTGGATGTAGTTTGCAAGTGGACACACAAACGAACCAGGATAAAAATCGTGTTACAGGATTTTTTCTCTCTCTCTTTCTCTCTTTATTGCATTTAATCGGTTAACTTGTATAGTAGATTTAATTGCTATATTCTGTCTTTGTGCTATACTATTAATACTTTGATAAAATTGTAAGCTCTGTGTATTCATTTCTATATCGGTTAATTGTCGTGCAAGAAACCGAATCTGTTTGAGCTTGCTGTTCTGTTTTAATCGATTAAGTCAATTGCATTAATCGATTATCTCTATTCCTTTAATCGATTAATCTTGGGTAATTCAGAAGTAAGTGTTGTTTTCGAAAAGCGGATATTCTAACTGTTACNATTCCCCCCCCCCCCCCTTCTACGTATATTTTAACCACTGATACCTAACAGTTTCAACAACTCTCTATAATCGATTTTCACGATGTGGTAATCGATTACCCAAATGTTCTTTCCAACGTGGTAATTGATTAATACACTTGATTAATCAGTTACATCAGTTTGTTTTGCTTTGTAACTATTTTCTCAGTCAGGTAACTTGTTATGCAATTCTAGTAACCTGTTACTAACTGCCACACAGTTCAGATAACTTGTTACCTAGTTCTAGTAACATGTTACTCAGTTCAAGTAACTCATTACTTAGCAATGTGACTTTGAATATTTAGACATATTCAATTATTTAAAAATGATTTTGATTTCTTTGAGCATTGCTACTAAATATCAAAGTGAGTGTAAGGATAGAAGTACATATATGAAGACTTAATCTATAAACATCTTGAAGCTTGAATCTTCTATGTCTTCATGGTCTTCTTCATTTTCTTCTTTTTGTGATATTGATGTCTTCATCAAAACTGTGTCAAGGTCAGGAGCAAGATCTTCTTTACAAGATGTGCATCATGACAAAAAAATATTGACTCTACAAATCTCATAAAATTTTGATAAAATATCTCACCTTTAGTGCATATGATTAAAATTCATTATCATCATCACCGCATCAACACAACCCCAAACACAAAATAAAATATTATCAACCACACTCTAAGCCCAAACACAAGCTCAAATTTTTATTCTTCATAAACACACCAACTCATCTATATTAGTCAATCCCAAATTAAATTCTATCATCACCAACAGAATATCAGCCAAAACACAAATTTCAATATCATCACTCATAGCCCAAAAACATGTATTAAGTTTGCATATCATTGTTATAGCATTTATTTTTAAATAGTTATGCATGAAATAAGGAGTATGAAAGGAAAGAAAAGTGGAAGCCTCCCAAACTAAGGCATATTGAGATGATTCATGGTCTAAGGATTTCTAGTCCAAACTAACTAGAGCAATTTCAACGGAATGATGTCTCTCACTATCTTGCACTAGGGCAATGTTTTTGGATTGATCCCATTTTCTAATGGAATGTTACAAGAAGCCCAAAACTCGGGTAGTTTTAGGTTGATCCTAATTTCTAATGGAGAGATACAGGAAACTCAAAACTAGGGCAATGATGAAGTGGCTTCACATGACTCTATAAGTTGATTCAGTCACAAGAAGTTAAAGTCTCTCAATCAAGCACGAGAAAGATCTTTGATTATTGAGTCTCTTGAAGAAAGAATGACTTATTGTTCAAGACTTATACTTTCTATCAAGTCAAGACATTTGAGGGTGTTCACAAAAACAAAATAAAATAAAAAAGAGTGCTAGGTTTAAACCCCACATGGGCTACCTAGGAAAATGAGAGTTGTTCAAAGTCGAAAATCTGCAAAGGTGGCTTAGGATCATAATAAAATGAGAGAATTTCCAATAGATGCCTGCATAAGGTATTCTGGGAAAAATTAGGGAAAATTAAATGAACACCCTCAAGGTGAAGATTTACTACTACACATCCTCAATCACCCAAACTATGACAAATTTTTTGGAAAATCTAAGTTATAGCCTCATAGGTAAAGGCAAGAGTTCATAACAGGCACACTGGGGCAATTTTGTTATTACAAAAACATCAACACTTTTGAGAGAAATTCTATACAAGTCTACATTGGGGCAAAATAACTAGGTTTATTCAAGGTCCTCAAGATTATACTAGGGCAATTTTATGGATCACCTTAAGAGAAAGACGTTTTCAGGTAAATATGGATGAGTGAAAAGCTACAATACCAATAAACAACAGACAACAAGGGTCACTTTCGTCGAGTCTACAAAAGTTGATGAGTTCCATCCAAAACATAAACCATGAGTGATACATTAGAACGTTTATGCATGAGCCTTACCCCTCATACCATTATATTCAAAAAGCATATAATACACATAAAATACATGATATACATACATTGAAGCATCACTATATCAATCAAGGCAGAGTCACATCCACACATTAACCATTATAACTACAAACATCAATATGAACTTCATAGATCACATCTTCCCTACAATAAGAAAACAAACACCACATATTCACAAATAATCATGCATACTCCCAAGAGTTATACACACATATTCCCAAACCATAGCATCACAACCAAACACATTTTGAGTCAACCGAATCCTTTTTTGTAAACATTGGCGAACTTAGATACCGAAATATTTGACGTTGTTGGACTTAGACGCCAGAATGACCTTTTAGTAAACATTTTCAGACTTCGACATTGAAATGTTTGATGTTACTGGACTTAGACGCCAAAACATCCTTTCAGTAAACATTTATAGACCCATACGCCGAAATGTTTGACATTGTTGGACTTAAACGCCATAACATCCTTTTAGTAAACATTGTTGGGCTCAAACGTCGAAATGTTTAACGTTGTTGGACTTAGATGCCAAAACGTCCTTTCAGTAAACATTGTTGGACTCAAACGCCGAAATGTTTGATATTGTTGGACTTAGACGCTAGAATGCCCTTTCAATAAACATTGTCGGACTCAGACGCCGAAACGTTTGATGTTCCTGGACTTAGACACCAGAACTTCCTCTCATAAAAATTGTGGGACTTAGACGCCGAAATGTTTTGATGTTGCTGGACTTAGACGCCAGAACGTTCTTCCCAAAATTTGCATTATCGCACTCAAGCACCGACATGTTATGACATCACTAAACTTTCATCATGGAAAGCTTAGGAACTACCTCAACAAATCCATAGTGCATCACGACAAGCGCGAGAACTACCTCAACAAATCTCTGATCCATCACGTCAAGCGCAAGAACTGCCTCAACAAATCTCTGGTCCATCACGGCAAGCGGGGACTTGCCTCAACAAATCCCTGGTCTATCACAGCAAGCGTGGGAACTACCTCAACAAATCCCTAGTTCACCACGGCAAGCGCGGGAGCTGCCTAAACAAATCTCTGGTTTATCATGCCAAGCACAAGAACTGCCTCAACAAATCCTTGGTTTAACATGGAAAGTGCGAGAACTGCCACAACAAATCTTTGGTCCAACACGGCAAGCACGAGAAGTGCATCAACAAATCCCTAGTCCATCATGGCAAGTGCGGGAATTGCCTCCACAAATCCCTGGTTCATCATGGCAAGTGCAAGAACTGTCTCAACAAATCCCTAGTCAACCAAAGCAAACGCGAGAACTACTTCAACAAATCCTTGGTTCATCATGGCAAGTGTAGGAACTGTCTCAATAAATCATTGGTTCATCATGGCAAGCGCGAGAACTGCCTCAACAAATCTTTGGTGCATCATGGCAAGCGTGGAAACTGCCTCAACAAATCCTTGGTCCATTACGGCAAGCACGAGAACTGCCTCAAAAAATCTCTGGATCATCACGAAAAGTGTGGTAATTGTCTCAACAAATTCCTGGTTCCTCGTGGCAAACACGAGAACTCCCTCAATAAATTTATAGTTCATCATGGCAAGCGCAGGAATAGCCTCAATAATTCTCTGATCCACAAAAGTAAGCGCATGATCTGCTTCAACAAATCCTTAGTTCATCATGGCAAGCATGGGAATTGCCTCAACAAATCATTGGTTCATCATGGAAAGCACGGGAACTGCCTCAACAAATCTCTAGTCCACCAGCAGAGCATCGATCTGCTTAATCAAAATTCAGTGCTTTCTCAAAGGCTTTTTCTGAGCCTTGACAAAATAGCGTTCATTTCTTTACTCGTTACTTATCATGATACCTCTAAAACCTCGTTTGCTTATTATCAGGTAAGCAACAAGTAAAGAAGGGCATTTGTGAACACCCATTGTCTGGCCTAGAAAAAGCCTAAAAAAACAAATAATAAAATGACTTTATTTTAATTATTTTAATTTCTTCGAAATTATAATATTATGTAAATAAAAAGTAATTAAAACTATTATTTATGGAATGTTTTATAATTATTTTTGAATTTATTAAAATAAATAATGAAAAGTACTAGGTATATTCCTTTAGGAAGTTTCCATTTTAAATTTCAGAAAATAAAAAAATAAAACAAAAAAGGTGGAGTCAAATTTGTTTCTGATAAATCCCTAAAACTAAGTGGTTGGATTTATCCAAATTTGAATTTAAAATGAGTTAATTCTAGTGATTTGGGTAGTATAATTTGTATTACTAACAGAGGGTTTGGAGTTAGTAAAAAACACACACTGGAAACACATTAAAATCACACTATGAAAAAAACATTTGAGAAACACACTGAGTGAGGGAAAAGTTGTCAAGCTAATATTCTAGTGCAAACGAGAGCATCTTTAGTGTTGTGCACTCATTTTGGAAGCAATCCAGGACCGTTATTCTGCATACTGTTTTGCCATCATGCTGACTCACAGATCCACCAATCACACGTCAAAACGCTGTCTGGTCTCACTACAATCGTACACACTTGATCACCGCACTAGCGTGGATGTAGGATCACCTGCAGACGAGACCACGTTTCAACGTTTTGCGCCCTCCCAACCAACCAACCGACAGCGCCACGTGTCCAGGCGTATCAAAGCTTCCAGCTTAATCCAGTCCCCTTCTACCACATGTTCTTCAAACTCTCAGGCCAATTACACACTAATTTGTTCTCCTAGTGTAAAATTTCATTTATTTGCAATCAGGTATACTCTTTGTGACTCTAATTTATCCTTTCATCTATTCCATATTACAATTTTAATCTGTAAAATAAATTTTGTATAAACAATTCACTTATTATATTGGACATAAATTTAATAATAATGATACACACTTAAATGATTTTTTGGAATAAATAATAAATGATAAAAATTATAAAAGAATTCCCTTTTGTGTGTCCATAAATTAACCAAACATTTTATGATTATTTTGGCAAATTATAAAATTATTTTTTTGTGATTAATTAAATTTACTATTAAAAAATGAACTTTTTATTAAACTAAAACATGACAATATTATTAAAAATATTTATTAGAATGAAATATTTTTGGGGTTTAATCAAAGATAAAGGAGGATCGTGGAAACACTTCTCATCCTCAATTCATTTTCGAAGGGTTTAATCAAAGACGCAACTTCTTTTCAATCGATTAAACCCTAAAATCGATAAAAATAACTTTTTTCAATTAAAGTAGTAATTAATAAAATCAATAATTAAGCAATTATGTTTCATAAATAAATATGTAAAAAACAAATATTTTCAGTAAGAAATAAAATTTTCTAACCACATAAATGATGGAGGAAAGGTCGCCTCTGAAGGCTTCTTTTTCTCAACTCGTCCTTCGGACAGTCACGTTATGCCGCTTCTTTCTTTAATTAAAACATTCAATCAAAGAACTATATAGTCTTGATTCCCTACCTAAATAGGGATACGTAGGAGCGAGGTTACCTTGTCAAACACAATAATAAAAAATAAATAAAATTTGTCCTTTTTAATAATTAATTAAATAACTAAATAATTTTAAAGTATAAAATAAGCCATATAATTTAGTGAGGGATATCGCTTAAGGCGGGCGAGTAAGATGCTAATACTTTTGATATTTCGTAATCGACTCCAAAACCTATATATTAAAATTTCAAAATCCAATGTGATTGGGCTTATAGAATTTTCTATATTTTTGTACAATAAAATATAGTGACAACTCTAACAAAGTCAAACAGCCAAAAATTAAGACGCGATAAATAATATCATCTATTTAAAGTCTTGGTTTTTTCCAATCTTCCCTTGCACCTTGAAAATTCTTCATATAACCAATAATGATTTTCTTTCCTGATTTAGTTATTGTTAAAAAAAAAGTAGATGTTTGGTACATATGAGTAGATTAAGCACTTAACTGCAAGGTGTGCTGAAAATCCACTCAAATAGCTGACTTCATGTACAAATGCTACTCTTATTAGACAATATCAAAGAGATATCTATGGAGCATTCTCTTATTAGTTTCTCATTTTTTTTATTTCCTGTTCTTTTGCACGAAGGACACAGTGAAAACATATTAATCCCACTTCTGTGTGTCATTGAAGTTGTCCATGAGGCCTTAAATATAAAAATTATTTTTTTAAAAGTATTATGAATATTAAATATTTATTTGTGTCATATGTCATATTCTCTGGTCAAGTCAAATTCACTGGTCAAAAATTGTATATTGCACAACTTAGGTTAAAATTTGGTACAACCTAAAAAAGTTAGGATCTCTAATACTAGAAAGATAAATACATCACAAACAATATAAAAAATAGAAGGATATAATATTTTTATCATTTGATATAATAATATGATATTTTTACTTTTCAATGCAAGTGCGAAAATAACAAATTACCTCTTCAGTACGGAAACGAGTATAACTCATAGATTTGAATAATGTTCTATCTTACCTTTAAATTACTAGTTAGATACTTATTGTACTAGAGAAGCATGTGCCTATACAAGTCTTAATCCCAATAAATTAGAATGATATGATTGTATGTTATGTTATTGTTGGTTCAATGATAATAAAAAAATCTCACATTTCAACCTTGCGAATAGAACTCATATATGTGCATGTGTTTAAGTCGGGTAATAATAAAATGAGTAATAACAAATTTTCATGCATACTTGCATGATTTGTTTTTCATGCATATAATACAATCACAAACATGTGATGATGAATAAAAATTTCCATTATGTTGATGACAATTGTAGTTAAAATATTTGACAAACTCTATAAAATCAACAAGATCTTCACAAACATATATACAATCAACGTTAATTTCTCATGTGTCACGGTGTAATAGGTTATCACTCAAAGGTGGTAGCCCAATCCAAACAATCAAAGACAACAACAAACCCTCTAATCAACTACTTATACGTGCCAATTAATTAAGTTCATACAGAAGAAGAGATGCATCGAGGATGATGTTTTTTTTGTATAGCTAGGAGTATTTACCCTCTTATCTCATAGGTAAGGAACTACTCTTTAGGGGTGTGTGACTATCTCTCTCAACAAATATCGCTCAAAGGAATCACATCTTTAACATTTAGCATAGTACGATACATGATGATTTAGTGAAATCTTACACCACTAAACCAATGTTTTGTTGATGAAAAGATGAAGAGGTGCACTCAAAAAAGACTCACATAACAACAACAAAAATGAGAGGCCTTAAATTGTTACCCTTACATTCTCTATATGCACGTGTACAAAACTAGTTAGGCTTGGCTATGCTTACCTTATCCTATCCAAACTCTCTTCTCATGTTTGTGTTTTTTTTTCTTCTCCATCTCTTAAAAATCTCTATTCTCTTCTCCTCTACCTTTTTTGTGTGTGTTCCCCTCACAACTACACTTTCCCTTAGTTATAATTACTCCTCAAGTGTACTTCATAGCCATTATTTATTCCTATTCAATTCATGTCCTTTTAACTATACCATGTTCCTCATAAGCTCTTAGGCCCTTTCATTTCCCATGCTCCATTTCTTTCTCTCCAACCCCTTCTTTTATTTTCATTAAAACTAAAAAAAAAAACATATTTTTTCTTTTATAGTTGCTGTTGTGTTTATTTTCAAAGAAACTTCTACTTCACATGCCTAGGGAATTTTTTTAGTCCATGAATTCAAGTATTGTATCTTAGTTATTTCAGTCCAAGAAGAAGCTATAAGTTTCAAATACACAACCAATTCAATTAAGTTTTTGAAGTGCAATGGCTCCCAAAACTGGGAAGGCCAAACCTCACAAAGCTAAGGGAGAGAAGAAGAAAAAAGAAGAGAAAGGTTCATATTCTTATCTTCTCTTTTTTACTATACAAACATTCATTAATTTATCCCTTCAATCTCTTATCCATTCTAATATAATTGTTATGAAATTCTATGTTAAAACTTGTTTATATGACTTACAACTATAGAATATGTTTATGCCTAGTTTTAACATGAAGCATGTGATGGTGTTCTTTTCTATTCATTTCTTAATTTCCTTGCATTACTACTAGTTAAGAAAATTGAAGCTTTAAAACTTAGTTTATTTTTTTATATAATAGCCAAATGTATTACTATACCTATCTTCAATTTGATTGGTTCTGGAAATTTTCTATCTACCTTATCTTTTGAAAAGTGCACCTAATCAGAATTATTTTATCCATTACAGTTTTGCCAACCGTCATTGAAATTACAGTTGAAACACCAGATGAATCACAAGTTACCCTTAAGGTTTGGACCATGGAGTAATTAGTAATTACTTGTTTCTTCTTTGTCTTTTTGCTCATAATGGAATATTTTAAGTTCATTCTTTATGGTTTATGAATTTATATACACAAATAATAATAAAAAGATACTCATGTGAATGAAACTCTCAAGTACTCTTTGTCTGCTTTGTTAGATACCATGTATATTGTATTACTCTTAAGGTTTAGTACATCATCTTATTCTCATAAACCAAAAAACTATTTCTACATTTCAACTCAAGACTAACAATGGTTCATTCTCTACCTCTAAGTTAACACAAATGCAAAGTTGAAACTATATATTTTTATTTACATTAGAAATATTTCAAACTATATAAATATGTATGGAGTTTTCCGATTTTTGTACGTTACTTTGTAAGTGCCGAATTTCTGTGTTGGCCAAATAAAACCAATCATTTTAAAAGACATGAATTCACATGCTCTGTCACAAAAAATTCTTGTTTTTATGTACCGAATCAATCAAATTTTATAAAATAATGTAAAAATATTAATTCTACTATTATAGTTTTTTTTCTAATTAAATGAGATTTTCTGATCTAATAGTAACACCAAATGGGATATCAATAATTATAGGTAATTTTGGAAAGAAATGAGACAACTTATATAAGTGGCAAAACCTAATGCCACATTATTTTTCATGTTGTTTAGTTAATTCCCAAGTTATCATTGTAAGTGGAGTTGATAAAATTTGTATAATAAGAGTTATAAGGTGGTCTGATGGTGAATAGGGTGATCGTAAGGAATGGAGTATATGAGGTTGTGGGTTCAAGTCTCACCGAATTATAAGACAAAATACTAACATACTAACAATTGCTGATCAAAAAAATGCATGTTAATCATACTTGTGTAGTGGTTACATATTTTATTTTCAAACATTGTAAGAGTTTTGTTGAAGTTATAACTTATTTTTGTGGTGACAATAATTTATGATTGTTTGGGGAGGCAGTGTATTTCTACTGACAGGATCCTAGATGTGAGAAAGCTTTTAACTGTACACGTGGAGACTTGTCATTTCACCAACTTCTCCTTATCTCATGAGGTAAGCTTCTCTTTCTTCTGTGCTTATGAATTTATCACTTCAAAGATAAATATCAGAAAAATATATTTCAAGTAATAATAAATTATTTTAGAATGTAATATATACATTGACAATATAAAGATTTATATATAGAAAGTATCTCAATTACTATTCATTTGTACTATTTTTTTAAATATAATAATAATTAAAAATAAATGATCAATAATATACTGACATCATATAAATATCTTACACTATATGAACATATTTTTTCTCATTCTTTTATATACATTTAAAGTTTGATAAATTTATACTTCGTTAAAGTTAAGAAATTATATTTTATCATTAAGAGAATTTATAAGTTAATTTTATAAAAGATATTTCAATATTCTAAATACAATGGTACATTAATAAATGCTTTAATATAATATAATTAAACACGTTATATGACACTCCCTTTCAATTATATATCACAAGACAAAAAAAAAAGATACTGTATATGTTTTTTATTGTTAAAAGTAGTTTTACATTTGTCTTAACAAATGTCAAGATAACATTATTTAAAGAAGACACAAAATAGAAAAATTAATATTAAAAAAATAAGTCCAACACTTTTCAAAATATCAAATATAATTTTTAAGATAAGATTTCCTTTTATTATATAAGGAGTGCAAATTTTGGACCTGGTTGGACAAATCCACTTTGTAGTTTATGCATTACATTAGTCTTGTTTGTATATGTCATTTAAAATGGTGAAGCTAAATTTCCTTTTGAATTTTATTAAGGGTTGTGTAAACAAGTGTATTAATAGTATTGTTTAAGGAACACAATAGAAGAAACTTGGTCTTGGAAAAAAACCAAGTTCAACACCATTTTTAAGATAATATTTGGCCATTCTCTTCTATGTTCTTATAATACTCGTTAATGACATCCATCTTTTATTAAGAATTGCATTATTCTAATAATTAAAGGTGTCAATTTTATTATCAATATAAATATATAAGTTAAAGTATCATCCACAACTCATTTATAATTTAAAAATAAATGTGAATATTTAATTAATTAATGGTAACATGTTTTTCTAATTTTTCCCTAAAGCACATTTTAATAAATCCATAATGATAAAATTTGAATTAAAAGCTGCACTTAAAAATTGTATTAATAATTTCAAGTCTCAATGCAAAGTTTCAGTTCTAAGTTTTAAACTCATAAAATATACCAGTAGAACAAACATTAGAAAAACAAAATGTGTAATAATAGCTAAAAAGTGGAAAGCCAATAGGAAGAGATGGAGTAAATATAAACTATTTAAATTTTACAGTCTTTTAAAGCATGTTCCCTAGGCATGAAAAAGTTGATGAATTTAATATGTACAATAATGTGAATATACTTTAAGCATATCATTCTTTATTCTTTATTATTGATATTTAAATCAAAATAATATAAATTAATAATAAATAATATAGAGGGAAAAAATGTATACATCAATAAAATATGAGTTATATATTATTATTATATAATTATTTCTTTAAAAAGATAATACAGATGAATGACAAATATTCAGTGAATATAAATAACATATACATATTATATTCAATAATATGTTACACATTGGAAGCGTGTAGATATAAATTTAGTTGAAATAGTGTTGCACATGTATTAATTGGTTTTTTGTGTGCCTAAAACGTGGGTCCCCCAATCCTTAGTAAAATGCAGTTAATGCATACCTGTGTGGGCAGGTTTGTTTCACGGTTTGCAATTTTGCAACACATTTTCAGCAATTTAAACTTCACAGAATAAAAGAAAGGAAAAAATCACATGTATCACGAGTTTATATATAGAGCTCTATTAGATATTTTATGTATAGAAAAAAAAATTAGATCAACAAAGTATCATTTTTAAGATAACTTTATATCAATTATATGAGTATGAGATGGTGCCATTGTTGATTAGACTTGCAATAGTCATCATTTATTTTTAATTGAACTAGTTGATTTACTTAAAAAAAAGGAGATATCATTCCAATTTTTTATTGATATTATAAGAATTTTTTACACTTTCATTATATCATCCATAATTTATTTACAATTATTATTGACATAAATTCAAATGAAGAATGAACGATACACTAATCGTATATAAATTTTTATATTATCAATATATATATTACACTCTTATTAATATATCTACCTATGATTATATTTATAAATAATTACTAATTATATATGTCTTCTAATTTGAAGGAACATTATAACTATTTAAATCTTATATAAGATTTCCGAAGATTTCTTTCTAGATGTTAATCACAAAAGCTCAGATTTTATATCATATATATAAATAAATAAACCTTTTCATCAACATCAGAATAAAAATGTTAATAACTTGGCTATTGTAAATAATAAATAGCCTTCAAGGTTTCTTAAATTTACAAAATAACTCAATGTATACGAAAACTTAACAAAATCACTATCATGTTTTCCGACATATATCTTGTCTAGGATAAAATAAAACTCATTTCAAAATTAATTAAATAGGTGTTTTTCCAACATTTATTTTTTAATAATATATATCTTACATTTATATTATTAAAAAATTAAAATTCTTTCCAATTTAAAATAAAATAAAATATATTGATTAAACAGGTACGAGGAAATAGATTGAAAGATTCATTGGAAATCGCATCTCTCAAACCTTGCCACCTGTCAATCATCCAAGGTAACCGTTGTTCAAACTCTAATCTCCACTTTACCATTCCCTGAACCCTCTCACACCCTATCATTCTCTCTTCTTCAGAGGATTACTCGGAGAATCTCGCCGTCGCGCATATTCGCCGCCTCGTCGACATCGCCGCCTGCACCACCGCCTTCGGCGCCGAAAATGGAAAAGTTGAAAAGGCGGAGAAAGTGGAAGGTGACATATCTCTATGTCCGCCACCCAGACTTGGACACTTCTATCACTTCTTCTCCTTTTCACACCTTACGCCGCCCTTTCAATGTCAGTGTTTTTCTTTCTCTACCATTTCTTGGATTTTTTATTTAAAATTGTTTTAAATTGCGGTTACAGTTAATTTGTCTTTACGCGGGAAAATGTGGCTTGTGGATAAAGAACTAATTCTTTCGGGGGTTTGTGGCTGCCCCTCTCAACAAGTGTCACTCTCAGGAATCAAACCCTCGATCTTGACATCTAGTTACGCTTGTGTAAATTTCAGTTATGTTGTTTTTAGGCGGGAAAATGTGGTTGTTGTTAGAATTGTTTTAAATTTCTGTTACAGCCAAGTTGTCTTTAGATGGGAAACTGCGGTCATTGTTAGAATTGTTTTAAATTTAGTTGTCTTTAGGCGGGAAAATGAGGTCGTTGTTAGAATTGTTTTAAATTTCAGTTACGGTTCAGTTTTCTTCGATTGTTGTTAGAATTGTTTTAAATTTCAGTTACAGTTAACTTGTCTTTATGTGGGAAAATGCAGTGCTGCTGCATTATTGTCACAATTGACTTTGTGGAGTGCAATTTAAAATATTAGAAGTTAGTAAAGTGGTTCATAAATGTAATTGTTTGTGTCTGTGGTTGTAGTTTTTTAAGTTGAATACTATTTCCAATTATTCCGACACCATGCTTGATGGTGAAATGAAGTAATGAATGTGATGCTTTGATTTAATTAATGTACCTTTGGTTTTCTCACAGATATACGAAGATCAAATCGTCCATTCCTCGAGGATAAGACAGAAGATGATCTCTTTCACATTGATGTGAGTTTTTGTTGTTTTAGTGATTTATGTTTCAGAGCCGAAGGCTCGGCGCATTAATAAGGTTGTTTGCTTTGTGATCTGGAGATCATGAGTTCAAAGAAATAGCTTCTTCGCTTGAGACGGTAAAGCTGCACTCTTGTCGGGCCCCACTAGGTGGAAGTCTAGAGTGGACAACCCCTCTAATAATTTATGTTTCATTTTCTTTGAATGACCACATACTATTTTGCAGCTTTTGATTAAATTAGTTTTGGCTGAATACTTAATTATCTTTGATATGGGTATGTTGTGAATATGGCACATGTGCAGGTTAGGGTCTGCAGTGGAAAACCAACTACAATTGTTGCTTCTAGAACAGGGTTCTATCCTGCTGGAAAACGTTTTCTTGTGAGTCATACTTTGGTCGGTCTTCTTCAGGAGATAAGCCGGGTGTTCGATGCTGTAAGTTTAAACTCACCAGTGTTTCTTTACATTTGCTCCAAGTGTTCTAAATTGTGAATGCGGTCGCAATTACAGAAAATGTGGTTGCAATTGCGGTGGCGATGCCTTTGCAGAGACTCCCAAAACCAAAATATTATGCTCGCAATTACGATTGTGAAGTTATATTTAAAACACTGCTTACTCCTATAAAAACATTTTCAGTTTCGAAACCTCTTTTCCCCTGGTAATTGTTTGTATTAGTTTAGTCAAAAGATGCTTGCACTATTTCATTTGATTGGAAATATAAACACTTGAACTAGTAATTAACAATTCACCAATTCCATACCCTATCAACTTATAGTGTATGCCTGTATGGGTACAATATTATCCTTACTATTTATTACTTTGTTATAGGCATAGATGATTGGATGGTTGAGGGATTAGTTGAAATGTGAATTATTTTCGTATTTCTCCCCACTTTTTTTATTTAATTATGTAGAATCATTTTCAGTAAAGAATTAAAGGTATTATATACATAAGAAAAGGTCAAACTATGTTAAAAACTGAAGTAATCATTACATTAGTTTTCAGTTCACCAACATAAACTTTTGAAAGCAAAAACTAAAACAAATTAGATTTGTCATGTAGGACAAAATATGAGGAAAATAGAGCATTAGTTTCAAAAGATAAACTCACTGTCATTTAATTACAATTTTCACATTATGAATTTCTTTTTTTAATCTGAATGATCTTGATATTTATAGTACAAAATAGTGTCTTCAAACAACACATAAAAAACTATACTCATTTCCACTATATATATTCTATCTTTTATCTGGGTACAAAATACTTAAATTCCATCTTTAAAGAATGGGAGACAGTGTAAAAAAGAGTGGATATGAATACAAAAACAGTTATTTTATAAATACTGTGTCCTGTCTAAGTACCATAACTTAATAGTGGATGTAGAATTGGTCTAAATGATAATCTTTTGTTTTATCAAATAATAATGAATAAACAACAATCTTTCTTGCAGGCCTACAAAGCTCTTATGAAAGCATTCACAGAACACAATAAGGTATGTAATTCTCATCATTATTTTTCACACTGCTTTGCTAACTGTACTAGTTATGTTAACAATTATAGTGGTATCATTTCAGTTTGGTAACCTTCCCTATGGTTTTCGTGCAAACACATGGGTTGTTCCTCCAGTTGTTGCTGACAATCCATCTGTCTTTCCTCCACTTCCCATGGAAGATGAAGTTTGGGGAGGAAATGGGGGTGGACAAGGCAAAGATGGTAAACATGAAAAGAGGAAGTGGGCCAAAGATTTTGCAATTCTAGCTGCAATGCCGTGTCAAACTTCAGAAGAGAGGCAAATAAGAGACAGGAAAGCCTTTCTGCTTCATAGTTTATTTGTCGATGTATCAGTCTTCAAAGCAGTTTCCGCAATAAAGCATCTTAAAGACAGTGAGCAAAGCTCTACTGCTGATACAGCCATTCCAACTTCCTGTGAAGAAAGAACAGGAGATTTAACTATTAAGGTGACTAGAGATGTATCTGATGCAAGTATGAAGTTGGACAGTAAAAATGATGGGAATCGGGTTCTTGGGTTGTCAGAGGAAGAACTTGCTCAGCGAAACTTGCTCAAGGGCATAACCGCGGATGAGAGTGCAACTGTTCATGTAAGTGAGATTTTTTGTGAACCGGTTGTAATGCTCTAAAATGGTTTTTCTTCCTATAAATTGTGCTGCTCTTTTATTCTTGTAGGACATTCCTACTTTAGGTGCAGTAATTATAAGACATAGTGGCTACACTGCTGTGGTAAAGGTTTCAGCGGAGAAGGAACTGGAGGGGAGTCCTAATTCCTTGGAAATTGATATTGAGGACCAGCCTGAAGGAGGTGCAAATGCATTAAACGTTAACAGGTCATATAATCTATCACTGACTTGATTCATTTTGGTAATCAAGGTCCATCACAAGTACCCAATGCAAACATTATTCTAGCCTTGGTTTCTGATTAACTTTTACGCTACAAAATTATGAAGAAATCAATATACTGATCGACAAAAGAGGAAAATATTCTGCCTTTTCAACTTATGCAATGGTCAATGGTGTCAATTTGGTTTAGTATTTGATATCATATGGGTATATCTAGTTTTACTATACATTTCTGATTCACACTTCTTAGCAAATCAGCTTCAGCTTCAGTATGCTTTAGCTTCTTATTTTGGATAAATCAGCTTAGTAAGTTCCTAATACAATTTTATTTCCTAATTACTCTTCAGCTTGAGGATTCTGTTGCACAAGTCATCCACACCGCAATCATCTAACGCAACTCAACGAAACCAGAGCACAGATTTTGAATATTCACGTTATTCTCAGTCTATTGTAAGGAAAGTTCTAGAGCAAAGTTTACTAAAATTGAAGGAAAAACCAACTAGACATAGCACAGTGAGCAAAGCTCTACTGCTGATACAGCCATTCCAACTTCCTGTGAAGAAAGAACAGGAGATTTAACTATTAAGGTGACTAGAGATGTATCTGATGCAAGTATGAAGTTGGACAGTAAAAATGATGGGAATCGGGTTCTTGGGTTGTCAGAGGAAGAACTTGCTCAGCGAAACTTGCTCAAGGGCATAACCGCGGATGAGAGTGCAACTGTTCATGTAAGTGAGATTTTTTGTGAACCGGTTGTAATGCTCTAAAATGGTTTTTCTTCCTATAAATTGTGCTGCTCTTTTATTCTTGTAGGACATTCCTACTTTAGGTGCAGTAATTATAAGACATAGTGGCTACACTGCTGTGGTAAAGGTTTCAGCGGAGAAGGAACTGGAGGGGAGTCCTAATTCCTTGGAAATTGATATTGAGGACCAGCCTGAAGGAGGTGCAAATGCATTAAACGTTAACAGGTCATATAATCTATCACTGACTTGATTCATTTTGGTAATCAAGGTCCATCACAAGTACCCAATGCAAACATTATTCTAGCCTTGGTTTCTGATTAACTTTTACGCTACAAAATTATGAAGAAATCAATATACTGATCGACAAAAGAGGAAAATATTCTGCCTTTTCAACTTATGCAATGGTCAATGGTGTCAATTTGGTTTAGTATTTGATATCATATGGGTATATCTAGTTTTACTATACATTTCTGATTCACACTTCTTAGCAAATCAGCTTCAGCTTCAGTATGCTTTAGCTTCTTATTTTGGATAAATCAGCTTAGTAAGTTCCTAATACAATTTTATTTCCTAATTACTCTTCAGCTTGAGGATTCTGTTGCACAAGTCATCCACACCGCAATCATCTAACGCAACTCAACGAAACCAGAGCACAGATTTTGAATATTCACGTTATTCTCAGTCTATTGTAAGGAAAGTTCTAGAGCAAAGTTTACTAAAATTGAAGGAAAAACCAACTAGACATAGCAAGTCTATCCGGTGGGAGCTAGGGGCTTGTTGGGTACAACATTTGCAAAATCAAGCTACATGCAAAAATGAGCCGAAAAAGGCAGACGAAGCTAAAGTTGAACCAGCTGTAAAAGGTCTTGGAAGGCAAGGTGGGTTACTAAAGGAATTGAAGAAAAAGATTGACACAAAGAACTCCAAAGTTGAGCAAGGGAAGGATATTTCCACATGTACTGGTGTTGAACTAAATAACTCAGATGCCACCCAAGAAGAATTAGAGAGAAAGGATGAAGAAAAGGAGTCTATGTTGAGAAAGCTGCTTCATGATGCTGCATATACACGCCTTAAAGAATCTAAAACTGGTCTTCATCTGAAGGTCCAACTCTGATTTTTGACATGAATGATCCTTTTGTACTATGTTTAATATCTTCCTTTTTTCCTGTCCATAGCTTTATTGTGATTCTCCAAAAGAATATAAGACTTTTTCTAATTTCTAACTATTATTGTCCTAACATGGTCATTGGCCCAATCTATGTACTTAGTATTATGGATATACTTTGACACAATACTTTGTGATTCTTTACTTTTTCAGTCACCTGATGAATTGATGGAAATGGCACATAAGTATTATATTGATACTGCACTCCCAAAGCTGGTTAGTTTTTTAATCATGAATATGCTTTTCACCTGAATTACTGTGGAATATGTTCACTTATAGTGATTTCAAATTCTTAGGTGGCGGATTTTGGGTCCCTTGAACTCTCACCGGTTGATGGAAGAACATTGACCGATTTCATGCATACCAGGGGCTTGCAAATGTCTTCCTTAGGACGAGTGGTACTATATCTTATCTGTTGTCCTTTTATGCTCCCTTATTTTACCTATCACACGAATTCCATCACATGCCTCTCTTTTCTCTATTCACTCTTTACAATATGGAATTAGTTTCTTTACCAAAGATGATGTTAATGTATTTCTGTTTACATATCACAACTGCATTCTAATCTTGCTTATCTTTCTTTTTTTTGAATTTTTTGCATTGGTTTATACCATCAACTCTGTTCTAGCTCTCTTTTACTTGTGCATTGTGTTTTATGTTTTAAAGACCTTGCTGAAAGTTTTTAAATATGTATAAACAACTTCACAAGTAATATCTTTTAATCAAATTCTGTCTGGCAGGTTGAGCTAGCAGATAAGCTTCCTCATGTGCAATCTCTATGTATACATGAAATGATTGTTCGAGCCTACAAGCACATTTTGCAATCTGTTGTTGCATCAGTCGAAAATGTTTCTGAATTGGCTTCATCAATAGCATCATGCTTAAATATATTGTTGGGAACACCATCACCTGAATCTAAGGATGCTGATATTACTAGTTGTGATGAACTGAAATGGAAATGGGTAGAAATCTTTCTTCAGAAGAGGTTTGGGTGGAAATGGAAGTATGAGAATGATCAAGAATTACGGAAGTTTGCCATTCTTCGTGGACTGTGCCATAAGGTAAAAATAAAGACCCACTATGTAATCTACCAATATTGCCATTTTCTGTCCTTATTATTTCAATAACAAAGAATCATTGAACAGGTTGGGCTTGAGCTAGTTCCGAGGGACTATGATATGGATACAGCATCTCCTTTCAGGAATTCAGATATTGTAAGCATGATCCCCATATATAAGGTGAGATACATGACAAATTGACTTCATGAAAAGGAAAACTGACCTTTTTCTCAAGCCTTAATGATTGAATTGCTGTTGCAGCATGTGGCATGCTCATCTGCTGATGGGCGCACACTGTTAGAATCATCAAAGACTTCCTTAGATAAAGGTAAATTGGAGGATGCTGTCAGCTATGGCACTAAGGTGTGAATAAATCCCTCCATCTTATTGTACAGTTTATTCACTAATCAAATATTGTTTGTTTAGGTACTAACGTTTTATTTTGCTTTGAATCTGAAAGGCACTGTCAAAATTAGTGTCAGTTTGTGGACCTTACCATAGAATGACAGCAGGAGCATATAGTCTCTTGGCTGTTGTGCTGTACCATACTGGAGACTTCAATCAGGTATGCATTTAATATCTTCAAGTGCTCTTTGTTCATCCATCAATAATGGTGATTTATGCTGTGAAAACTAAACTTAGTATGCCCTATATTAGAAGGGGCATTTATTACAACAAAGCAGTAAGCACTACAAACTAAACTAAGCAGTAGTAAATCCGTGTAACATCTGCAACAAAACTAAAACTCCATTGAAAGCGGTGCTAATTCTAATCTACCAAAAAAATTACTTCATAGTTTGGTTAAATTTTCTATCATATAATAATAACGTATGGGTTTTCTTCTTTTAATGTAACTTATTTATTTTCACTTGGATGATATTTTAGTTTATACTATACCACTTTTTCTATAAAAAATCAACAGTAGTTAGAGAACTATATTTTTCTATGATATCTTATGTATCCAAGATGAAACTAGGTAGCATTGAATTGTGTGTGACTGACATCATTGTATTATGCTTGTAAAGGATATCATTATTTACATATATCCCAATTCCAAAGTCTTGAATTGAAAATATATTTTAGCTTAGACTTCAGTTACTTAGAGTTATCGTCGGCCACTTCTAATCCATGATCAACAGGTTTATGAAGTGCAAAATATATAATTCACTATATTGGATGGTTTTTTCCAATTATATTGCCAGGGGGTGACATTATTTTTCTATAGTTTTCTTTGGTAATTGCAAAAACCTTTCAATCAAGAATAGAGAGTTCACATTTTGTGACTCGATAGCTAAGTAGACACCTTATATGTAAGGTACATCTGAATTACTTAACTGCGAAGTCCATTCTATTGTTGTAATTATTATAGTTATGGCTTTGTTAGGCAACTATCTATCAGCAAAAGGCACTAGATATTAATGAAAGAGAGCTTGGGCTGGACCATCCTGATACTATGAAAAGTTATGGGGACCTTGCTGTTTTTTACTATCGACTTCAACATACAGAGTTGGCTTTAAAGTATGCTTCTGTATATCCTTTTCTTATATAAATTGTTTGTTTGTTAATACCTTGACAATGACCTTCGAGGTTCTCCATATGAAGAGAATTTATTGTTCAAATCCTGTGGGCCCTTTCTATCTCGTAGAATAGTAGTCTTCTAAACACGTTGGAATTGATAGGAGGATGAACTTTTGGGGGCTTTGGTATGGAATATTGTGATGGTTTTAAAGTGATAAGAATTGATTCAATTCCTGAAAGATTTACCTTGAAATGCTCTCTTCAAATTTACGGCACAAATAGAAGATTAGGAAAAAGCAACAAAATTTTATAACTGGAAAAAAAATCCTACATGTATGCCAACATTCTAAAATTGCTTTCTTCAGAACTGGGTTAAACCCATTGTACTTCCCATGTGGGACTCAAGTCTCATACCTTGCAAATGAATCCTAACATATTTGATATTTATATTGGGAAAAGGATAAAGGTCAAACCTAATCAACATCTATTAAATATTTATTTTATTATTAATTGTGATATAAGTTCTACTCAACATTTATGGATAACTGGGTACTTAAGAAAGGGAGGAGAAATGAAATAAAAAAATCATTGTAAAATCAAGAGGGTTCTTCATTCAGAAGTGTTCAAAGGAAACATTGGAGTTTGCAAATATTTTCAGTGTGATAAAATTTCAATTCATATGCATCTTTAGAATCATTCCCTGTGTTCTAGATGTGTTCCTGAGTTGTGACAATTATCTATAGTTACCCAAACCAGAATTTCTATCTTACTCTGAAAATAAAAACCAAAGAAAATCATTAATAATGACCAACAAGAATCCCAAGATTTTCTGTTCATATGTAGTGAGAGATGAATGCATATAGGTGTTTAAGAGTATCTTTGGATGATATTAATTTGTCAGCAAAGATCAGCCAACTATGAATCTTCGATAACTGAATACATAATTTTGTGAAAATTTAGTTTTCTTTCCTTTGACATCCATATCATTGTAAGGAAAAGTACTGTGAATAATTACACTGATTTTTTTTCTCTGCCATGTATCTAGGTATGTCACTCGTGCATTGTATCTTTTGCACCTAACCTGTGGACCTTCACATCCAAACACTGCTGCCACCTACATTAATGTAGCAATGATGGAAGAAGGACTAGGAAATGCCCATGTTGCTCTCAGATACCTCCATGAGGCTTTAAAGTGCAACAAAAGATTACTTGGACCTGATCATATACAGGTTCTTTCATTACTGTAGTTAACAACCTTGCATGTTGCTATTGCATGAGACTTTATACTACTAAGATTGTTTGATAAAATGCTATAAACTTGGAGTTCATATTTTTAAATCTGGGCTACATGCCCAATTATATGCAATAATTAATGTTGACCCTACTTTGTGAGTAAGATGTTTGACTAGATTATAAAGGAGAGAATAAAAATCATTTGGCGAGTTAAATTGGGAATCCGCTTATCCATCCTGTCTTTGTTCATGAGTCATGATGCCTTAAAATTTTATTCTCTTAATTAGTCAATGAACATAATTTCTGATGTACCATTATGGCGTCATTCGATCCATGTAGCCGACCTCATCTAATGGAATAAAGACTTGGTTATGTGGTTGTTAAGAAGCTAGAGTTTCAAGATCCAGCTTGACCTGACCTAGTGGGCCCGTTGAGCCACTAGGCTGGGCTACCAGACCAGTTGATCGATCACCTGTTTCTAGGTTTAAACCTTTGTAGATCAGTGTGAACTTCTCAAAACTAGAAGACAAAAACAACTAGGGAGTGGTGATTTTAAAAAACCACCGGATCATAGAATTGGACACTTGCGAATTGTTTGAGAGAATTGATAAGCTGGGTCACTTAAACTGCAGTTAGTACCAAAATGTTGACATTAAAACCCAACGCATTTTTGTTATGGACAACTTCTTTAGTACCATAATATTTTACTTTAGTTATATGTCCCTATACCTTTTGGTATTTTCAAACAAGTTTATATGGTTTAGAACTGATTGTTGGGTAGCTGTAGTTTCAAAAATCTTCCAGTTGGGTCCCTACTATTAGAAAAAATTTAAAACCTGTACTCAAGTTACAAATTTTAAACTATAGGGACCTATAGATATATTTAACGTAATGCAGGACTGATATGCTTTGATAAATTATTGTATCATTTTTAGTCATTAAAAAGTCTGTACTTGTTTTCTTTCAAAGAAATACAATATCATACAAATCCCAGAAACAGCCTCTCCGCTTGTAGGAGTAAGGCTGCATACAACTATCCTCCACAGTTTCCACTAAGTGAGAGCCTTGTACAATAGGCTGCCCTATACTAGTTCGTAAATTTGCATTCCAAAATTATCAATGGTGCATTACAGTCTCCGAAACCCATTCTCATGTTCTGTTTGTAGAATATATATCAGATAAGGATAGATTGGAATTCTAACTTTTTTAAAAAATTCTTCGCTGATTCAGACTGCTGCAAGCTATCATGCAATAGCTATTGCTCTGTCTTTGATGGAAGCATATTCACTAAGTGTTCAGCATGAACAAACTACCCTCCAGATACTGCAGGCCAAACTTGGTTCTGACGATCTTAGGACACAGGTAGTCTTACATATGTAATTTGATGGCAGATCAACATATATATGAGCAGCAATCTTTGTTCCTTATAGCTATAGCTGTGAATCGGTTACAGGATGCAGCTGCTTGGCTAGAATACTTTGAGTCAAAAGCTCTGGAGCAACAGGAAGCTGCACGTAATGGCACACCTAAGCCAGATGCCTCAATCTCCAGCAAGGGTCATTTAAGGTAAACATTACAATTAAAATAAGTTATGCGTATGTGGGTCAATCTGGCTTAATTGATAGCTTAGCACTATTAATAAGTAGTAATATCTTCAAGTGCTCTTTGTTCATCCATCAATAATGGTGATTTATGCTGTGAAAACTAAACTTAGTATGCCCTATATTAGAAGGGGCATTTATTACAACAAAGCAGTAAGCACTACAAACTAAACTAAGCAGTAGTAAATCCGTGTAACATCTGCAACAAAACTAAAACTCCATTGAAAGCGGTGCTAATTCTAATCTACCAAAAAAATTACTTCATAGTTTGGTTAAATTTTCTATCATATAATAATAACGTATGGGTTTTCTTCTTTTAATGTAACTTATTTATTTTCACTTGGATGATATTTTAGTTTATACTATACCACTTTTTCTATAAAAAATCAACAGTAGTTAGAGAACTATATTTTTCTATGATATCTTATGTATCCAAGATGAAACTAGGTAGCATTGAATTGTGTGTGACTGACATCATTGTATTATGCTTGTAAAGGATATCATTATTTACATATATCCCAATTCCAAAGTCTTGAATTGAAAATATATTTTAGCTTAGACTTCAGTTACTTAGAGTTATCGTCGGCCACTTCTAATCCATGATCAACAGGTTTATGAAGTGCAAAATATATAATTCACTATATTGGATGGTTTTTTCCAATTATATTGCCAGGGGGTGACATTATTTTTCTATAGTTTTCTTTGGTAATTGCAAAAACCTTTCAATCAAGAATAGAGAGTTCACATTTTGTGACTCGATAGCTAAGTAGACACCTTATATGTAAGGTACATCTGAATTACTTAACTGCGAAGTCCATTCTATTGTTGTAATTATTATAGTTATGGCTTTGTTAGGCAACTATCTATCAGCAAAAGGCACTAGATATTAATGAAAGAGAGCTTGGGCTGGACCATCCTGATACTATGAAAAGTTATGGGGACCTTGCTGTTTTTTACTATCGACTTCAACATACAGAGTTGGCTTTAAAGTATGCTTCTGTATATCCTTTTCTTATATAAATTGTTTGTTTGTTAATACCTTGACAATGACCTTCGAGGTTCTCCATATGAAGAGAATTTATTGTTCAAATCCTGTGGGCCCTTTCTATCTCGTAGAATAGTAGTCTTCTAAACACGTTGGAATTGATAGGAGGATGAACTTTTGGGGGCTTTGGTATGGAATATTGTGATGGTTTTAAAGTGATAAGAATTGATTCAATTCCTGAAAGATTTACCTTGAAATGCTCTCTTCAAATTTACGGCACAAATAGAAGATTAGGAAAAAGCAACAAAATTTTATAACTGGAAAAAAAATCCTACATGTATGCCAACATTCTAAAATTGCTTTCTTCAGAACTGGGTTAAACCCATTGTACTTCCCATGTGGGACTCAAGTCTCATACCTTGCAAATGAATCCTAACATATTTGATATTTATATTGGGAAAAGGATAAAGGTCAAACCTAATCAACATCTATTAAATATTTATTTTATTATTAATTGTGATATAAGTTCTACTCAACATTTATGGATAACTGGGTACTTAAGAAAGGGAGGAGAAATGAAATAAAAAAATCATTGTAAAATCAAGAGGGTTCTTCATTCAGAAGTGTTCAAAGGAAACATTGGAGTTTGCAAATATTTTCAGTGTGATAAAATTTCAATTCATATGCATCTTTAGAATCATTCCCTGTGTTCTAGATGTGTTCCTGAGTTGTGACAATTATCTATAGTTACCCAAACCAGAATTTCTATCTTACTCTGAAAATAAAAACCAAAGAAAATCATTAATAATGACCAACAAGAATCCCAAGATTTTCTGTTCATATGTAGTGAGAGATGAATGCATATAGGTGTTTAAGAGTATCTTTGGATGATATTAATTTGTCAGCAAAGATCAGCCAACTATGAATCTTCGATAACTGAATACATAATTTTGTGAAAATTTAGTTTTCTTTCCTTTGACATCCATATCATTGTAAGGAAAAGTACTGTGAATAATTACACTGATTTTTTTTCTCTGCCATGTATCTAGGTATGTCACTCGTGCATTGTATCTTTTGCACCTAACCTGTGGACCTTCACATCCAAACACTGCTGCCACCTACATTAATGTAGCAATGATGGAAGAAGGACTAGGAAATGCCCATGTTGCTCTCAGATACCTCCATGAGGCTTTAAAGTGCAACAAAAGATTACTTGGACCTGATCATATACAGGTTCTTTCATTACTGTAGTTAACAACCTTGCATGTTGCTATTGCATGAGACTTTATACTACTAAGATTGTTTGATAAAATGCTATAAACTTGGAGTTCATATTTTTAAATCTGGGCTACATGCCCAATTATATGCAATAATTAATGTTGACCCTACTTTGTGAGTAAGATGTTTGACTAGATTATAAAGGAGAGAATAAAAATCATTTGGCGAGTTAAATTGGGAATCCGCTTATCCATCCTGTCTTTGTTCATGAGTCATGATGCCTTAAAATTTTATTCTCTTAATTAGTCAATGAACATAATTTCTGATGTACCATTATGGCGTCATTCGATCCATGTAGCCGACCTCATCTAATGGAATAAAGACTTGGTTATGTGGTTGTTAAGAAGCTAGAGTTTCAAGATCCAGCTTGACCTGACCTAGTGGGCCCGTTGAGCCACTAGGCTGGGCTACCAGACCAGTTGATCGATCACCTGTTTCTAGGTTTAAACCTTTGTAGATCAGTGTGAACTTCTCAAAACTAGAAGACAAAAACAACTAGGGAGTGGTGATTTTAAAAAACCACCGGATCATAGAATTGGACACTTGCGAATTGTTTGAGAGAATTGATAAGCTGGGTCACTTAAACTGCAGTTAGTACCAAAATGTTGACATTAAAACCCAACGCATTTTTGTTATGGACAACTTCTTTAGTACCATAATATTTTACTTTAGTTATATGTCCCTATACCTTTTGGTATTTTCAAACAAGTTTATATGGTTTAGAACTGATTGTTGGGTAGCTGTAGTTTCAAAAATCTTCCAGTTGGGTCCCTACTATTAGAAAAAATTTAAAACCTGTACTCAAGTTACAAATTTTAAACTATAGGGACCTATAGATATATTTAACGTAATGCAGGACTGATATGCTTTGATAAATTATTGTATCATTTTTAGTCATTAAAAAGTCTGTACTTGTTTTCTTTCAAAGAAATACAATATCATACAAATCCCAGAAACAGCCTCTCCGCTTGTAGGAGTAAGGCTGCATACAACTATCCTCCACAGTTTCCACTAAGTGAGAGCCTTGTACAATAGGCTGCCCTATACTAGTTCGTAAATTTGCATTCCAAAATTATCAATGGTGCATTACAGTCTCCGAAACCCATTCTCATGTTCTGTTTGTAGAATATATATCAGATAAGGATAGATTGGAATTCTAACTTTTTTAAAAAATTCTTCGCTGATTCAGACTGCTGCAAGCTATCATGCAATAGCTATTGCTCTGTCTTTGATGGAAGCATATTCACTAAGTGTTCAGCATGAACAAACTACCCTCCAGATACTGCAGGCCAAACTTGGTTCTGACGATCTTAGGACACAGGTAGTCTTACATATGTAATTTGATGGCAGATCAACATATATATGAGCAGCAATCTTTGTTCCTTATAGCTATAGCTGTGAATCGGTTACAGGATGCAGCTGCTTGGCTAGAATACTTTGAGTCAAAAGCTCTGGAGCAACAGGAAGCTGCACGTAATGGCACACCTAAGCCAGATGCCTCAATCTCCAGCAAGGGTCATTTAAGGTAAACATTACAATTAAAATAAGTTATGCGTATGTGGGTCAATCTGGCTTAATTGATAGCTTAGCACTATTAATAAGTAGAATCAGCTCATTTCAACCGTCACATGCTGCATGCACTGTTAATCATCTATATCAATGCTGATTCTGGACTTGGTTAGCCCATTATTTACATTGTTTTTTTAAAAAAGCTCAAAAGGAAATGTATTTAAACTTTAAACTTCCTGTTCAGTCAGCATATACACATATTAGGACCAATTTACATATTCTCGTCAAGCCAAAGCTAGAAGTTAATAAGTTGGCTGCACAAAGAGAAAGCCTGTTCGATTATCATTTTAAAATGAACCAAAAAACTTATAAAGAGGAAAAGAAAAGGCACAGAGTTCTTTGGATTTCAAATAATTAAAGATGGAGTTATGTATCAAAGTTTTCTGTGTTTTTATGGCTTACTGTTAATTCATTTTAAATTGAATTACTATATTACATTATATTTTGAGTATGTTAATATTCTTATTCTTTTATATTAATTATGTTCATCCTTCTGGCTGAAAATCTATGTCGTTATTACATGAAAATTATGAAAGATCAAATTTCCCAAAAGCTTACTCCCACCAGGGAATGGTTTTGTATCTAAGTATCTAACAAAAAGTTGGGCCACCCTCCACTGGTTAAATCAAAAGCTGTGCAAGACTTGTACTTCCAATTAGAATTATCTTCTTATTTCGGTTCAAGTTTCAATTAATTTTGATTGCAATAAAAATGCCTCTTATCAGTGTGTCGGATCTCTTGGATTACATAACTCCAGATGCTGATCTGAAAGAAAGAGAAGCACAAAAAAAGGCCCGAGCTAAGGTAATATATAGCTTATTTTGTTCAGGATATACCTGTTAATAATCCCACAAATTTTATTACTTCTAACTTTCCTTTCCTGTCTCTTACTGAAAGAATCTATATTATTATCCATCTTTCAGTTAAAGGGAAAACCAGACCAAAATTCGGAAACAGCTTCGGATGAAAATCACAAGGAGGAAGATACGTCTCAAGGTTCTTCGATTCAAGAGATTACAAGTGATAAAGAAAATAAGTCCGACACTCAATTTGAAGAACACAGGATTGATAAAGTTGAGTCTACTCAATTAGATCAAACAATGCTCAACGAAAGTAATAACCCAACACAGGATGAAAGCTCAGATGAAGGATGGCAGGAGGCTATTCCCAAAGGTCGTTCACTTACTGGGCGCAAGTCATCCTCGTCAAGGAGGCCCACCCTTGCAAAACTAAATACTAACTTCAAGAATGTAACCCAATCATCTAAATATCGAGGCAAGCCCACAAATTTTTCTTCTCCAAGAACAAGTGTACATGAGACTTCTTCCGGGCCCTCCCTTCCTGTTACAGAAAAGTTCAATAAGAGTTCGACCTTCAGTCCTAAGCTGAATAAGTCAAATGCTCCAGCTGCTGGACCAGAGAATTTAGCAAACTCTAAGTCAGCTCCAGCCAGCCCGGCTCCAGGTGTTCAAATTGCTAAATTTTCTCCTGCTAGCAGTAGCATCACTGTTCAGTCCGCAGGTAAGCTTTTTTCTTACAAAGAAGTTGCATTAGCCCCACCTGGGACAATTGTGAAGGCTGTGGCTGAACAGTCACCAAAAGGAAATCCTATTGTTCAACAGAATCCTGAAGCGAGTCAAGAGATAGTTGGAAAAAAGGATAGTCATAGTAATGTTGCAACAACAAAGGATGTGGATGATTATGCAAAGAAACCAATTGATGAAGTACAGCAAAAACCTGTCCATGATGAACAAAAAGAAAAGGAAGCTACCGTGGTGACAGATAATGAAGAAAAAGTAAAAAGTAATGATGTCAAACATGAGGTTATCGAAGTTAAACCCAAGGAAGTAAACAATGACCCTGTAATAGAAAAGAGAGTTGAAGCTGGAAACATCACAGCTACGGACAGAAATAGTGCTTCTGATGGTGAATCGGAGATAAAAGTGCAAGAGATTTCCCAAGCAAGAGAGCCTGATTTAAATCCCCGTAATATCTTAGCTGAAGATGAAAAAAGGTCACTTGATAATGATGCCCCAGTATCAAAAAAGGTTATCGAGGGAGATGAGAAGCAACACGAGTTACACAGTGGTAGTACAGATAGTAAGCCACTGCCATCTGAAGGCGAAAAGCAAGATGATATAGAAATTGTGAAGGAGACAACCAAGAAACTTTCTGCAGCTGCACCACCATTTAATCCATCCACAGTTCCAGTTTTTGGCACAGTTCCAGTTCCAGCTTTCAAAGATAATGGAGGAATTTTGCCCTCGCCAGTAAATATTCCTCCTATGCTTGCAGTCAATCCCCGAAGATCACTTCATCAGTCAGCAACAGCTAGAATTCCATATGGTCCACGAATATCTGGTGGCTATAACAGATATGGAAACCATGTTCCACGGAATAAACCTGTATTCCCGACAGGTGAACAGTCCACTGATGGTAATCCCAATAGCCCTCCAAGAGTAATGAACCCTCATGCCACAGAGTTTGTACCTGGCCAAACTTGGATTCCCAATGGGCATAATGTGCCTCCTAATGAATACATAGCTTCTCCAAACGGCACTCTGATATCTCCAAATAGCTTCCCGTCTGTGTCTCCCAATGGTAATCCATTGTCTTCCAGCGGAGATCCAGCTCCACTAAATGATATCCCAGTGGATCAAAATGGGTCTGCAACTCCTCCAACCAGTTCAACAGATTCAGCACAAGTTTTATATTTTGACACTAATCTTGAAAACAAAAATCAAACCCTGCATGAGGAAAATAAAGATTCTTCTTCATCAGAAGCTAGTTGTGAAAAGCAGCAGGTTGAGCAGAATCCTCAAGATCGCCTATCTGCTGCTAATGAAAATTGTTCCAGAACAGAAGAAAAGGCTGAAGACCTCAGCCCCACTGCAGACGGTAACGAAGAAGATAAAGTAACCAGCAAGGACACAGTAGATGAGAAAAGGTCAGACAAGTGTTGGGGAGATTACAGTGACGGTGAAGCTGATCCAATTGAGGTCACAAGTTAAAGAATGGTTAGCTTTATTTTACTGCACAAGTTTCATAGCTACTCAAATATAATGCCACGGATTGACTGGACTGAGAGTTCTTTTACCTGAAGCTGATATGGTTGTGGTCACAATTTAAGGAATGATAAGCTTTCTTTTACTGCATTGGTTTCATACCTACCCAAATTGGCACATACTGAAATAGTGATTGAGGAGATTCAAGTTCATAACCTGTTTTGGGAAGGTCACCATAACAGTGGGAGAAGGCTTTGTTGAGTAGCTATTTGGCAATGTTTTTTAAATTGTTTTTATTTTTTCTGCAATATTTTAAAAGCTGAGTTGTAGCTTTGAGGGCATAATACTTTGACGGTTGGTGACTATGTTGCATGACAATAAGGTCTCATTTTCAGGCCTGTGTTTTGTTTTTCAAGTTGTAGCAACAGCTCTTAGTCCATTATTCACAACTTTGTTCAAACAATGAAAGACAAAGTTCAGAAGTAAAAATGTTGGTGTTGAAATTAATTATATTTTCAGATACAAAGGGATACATTTGTATCGCCAGAGACTTTAGGGATCAATGATTTATCATTGAACGTAGTTTATGATATAACATTATGGTGTCGTTCAATATATGTAACCGACCCTATCAATTGAGATAAAAGATTAGTTGTGTTGTATTGTTCAATAGTTTGCGTCAATTATATCTGATTTGTTTTATGTTTTTTATTGCTAGTCTCTGCTTAACTGCAAATTGCCAGCATGCATATACTATAACAGAATAATCAATTTATACAACATTAATAGGTCGCCTCTCATTAAATTAGCTAGCCTTCTCTTCCTAGAATTATAACGCAATTCATACAACTCAAACTACCACAACCCTTAAAGTATAATTATAAAATTATGGTAATCCTGGCTATGATCCAACACTTTGTGTTGACAAGACTAAGAGTCTTTTGAGTTACATGGTGAAGCAGTATCAAATGTTACCTATGTTCAAGAAGAATGCTATGAAACAGATTTAGTTGAGGGCAAAGTTCTTCTTCAGGGAACTTAGAAAATGAATGTCCAGAATGTGATTGAGATGGTTTAATTCCTGATCTATTGATTTTCAATTCACCTAATGAAGCAGGATCTTTCCATGCCGTATTTCGGAAACCCTTGGACTCTTTTATCAATTTTATGCCTTTGTTACCGTAATCTACCATCAATAATGGTCCCAAAGTGCAAATTGTTCATCTAGATACTTCGGGTTTTGAACATGAAAATGAAGATAAGGTGAATGCTATTAGGGATTGACTGAGGTACGCAGTTGTAATGGTTTGACCACTTTCTATAGGAGGTTTCTAGTTGGTACTTACAATAAGTTGCAGCCACGCAAGTATAGTCTGTTCTAAGTAACTTGAAAGATCAATGACAATGCCTATGTGGTAGCTCTCCCAAATTGAATATATCCAATACTTTCATTATTGTTGACATTCATGAGTATTAAGAAGATGAGGCTCTTTATCAAGAATAGAACTCGGGGTCGAGTTCTTCGGAGGTGGAGGAGACTGATGTAGGAAGGAACATCATTTTAATATTTTTAGCAATTATCTTTCTTTTCATTATATTTTCTTATCTTTTTAGTATATTTTCTTTAGTATTTAAACACTTTTAGGGATGTAGTCATATCAATATATTATTTTCATTAATAAAATGTGAGAGTTTTCTCGTTCTCGTGGATTCCATAATTTATCTATTAGGTTTATACTTGTAAACTTGTGTTTATCATTCTAGGCTTGGCGTTTGTCAATCCTTTGTGCTTCCAAGTGCATCAGTTAGGAGCCCCATGATATTTGAAGATTGAATAATTGTTGGTTGTCTCATGTTGACTTTAAGAATATGGTTGCAACTTGTTGGAATATGACTCTGATTTCTAGTTGGAAGGCATTTAACATTAAGGTAAAGTTAAAAATCTTTATACCTGAGGCCTAAGGGTGTGAAATTCTTCTGTTTTGATCACTTGGACATGCTTATAACACAAAATTAGGAGGTAGAGGTTTGTGATAAAAAAGCAAAAGCAGAATCCAAGGCCCTCTTTGAAGATAAAGGACTGGCTAGAAGGAATAATGTAGATGGTTGGAGGATGTTTCTGGGATAGGTTTGTTGTTCAATGTCATTTTTATAACACAAGTTTAGGATTCTGTTAATGAGAGGCTGGTGACACATGTTACTTATAAATTCTCTCGTGTACTATAAAAATGATATATTTCGGGTTCATTTTGGATTTTTCAATTTTCTTATAACCAAATTGGTGCAACATAAACCAAAATAAGTCTTAGAAGATTTGAGAAAGAGGGTTTGATTATAAAGGTTAAATTTGAGAAGACTTATGACTCAGTAAGGTGGCTTTCTTAGAGTATACGATGAGGAGGAGCATTTTTGCTGGGAGCTTGCCTATTTTGGTGAGTGAAAGTCCTACTGTGGAAGTTTATAATAAGCGTGAGTTGAAACAATGAGATTCTTTGGCTCCCTTCCTTTTCTCGTTCTTGGCAGAAGGGTTGTTTTATGGCTGGTGGTGGATCTTAGATGTAAATTTATCGAGAAGTAATAATATTTAATTATAATTTATAATTAAGATGAGTAAAAAATATAAAGAAATGTGGAAAAATTTATCTTCTATTTTAATATAATTTTGTTTGTTTGTCTTGTTGTTAAAAAATTGTAGCAACTAAACTATAATAGTTAAGATAAGACGAATAACTCAATCAAGTAAATGTTGAAATGTGAATGACTAACGACAAAAATAATAAAATATTAAAATTGACATCTCAAATTAATTTTATCTTGTTCACTACAATACATAGGGTAGAACTTTTACATAGAAATACATGTTACCAATATTAAATGATTTACAAAAATCCTTAAGTTCTTATGACTTTTCCTACAAAGTTTGACAAAGAAAATAATTGATTCTCATAAATCATAATCTATTTTATAAGTGTAAAGTGTAAAATGTACTAATAGTATTATAAGCAATATTAACATCTACATGTAAGATGACTTGATTATTATTTATATTTTTTAGAAAAACCACACAAATTACGGTGTACATATTTATCAAGTACAAATAAAGAAAAGTATGAACTTCAATAAATATTTTCAAGAATACATCATTTGAATGTAGATAAATGAAAAAAAAAATAATTTAATAAATATGAAGAAAAAATTGAGGGGGCAATTGCTCTCACCTATCTCAAGGAAGCTCCCTCTATGGTATTGTAAAACCATCACTAGAAAGTGATTCTTTTTTCCACACTAGATTAAGACCTGCTCCTATGTATCTTTAAGAGGTAGTATTTTCACTATGAACCATAGGTCTTAAGTTTTTTCCCTTTTCATAATATGTCTTTTATCTTCTCTAGATTTAGAGAGATTTATCCCTCATTGTAGAAACATATATTAGAGATAAAGATTTGTTAATTATAGTTTATCCGGTTTATCCTATAAATTTATCCAAAAAATAATAAGATATATTATTTTGAATGATTATCTTTTAGAATTATGAATGATTCAGATAAGATCTAGCATTTAATGTCCGAACATATATTTGATTCTTTCTAAATAAGTTTAAAATTATCCATTCCTGAATCATTAAGGTATTTTGAATCCTAGTCTTAAGTCTATCAAAAAAAACTTATATCAAGATTTTGTAGGAGTTGTAATCAAATTCATGTCTCGTGATCATATATTAGTCTAGAACATGTTGAATGACCTTATGAAAACATTGGTTGGGCTTGGTAAATTTATTGATTATAATTTTTACTCTTATGGTGTGGACATATCTTTTCTCCAATATGTCGTTGATATAATATATATTGGAGAAGCAACATTGAATATGTTACTCTTCTAAAAATTGTTCCTAGATGATTTTAGATGGTTTTAGAGCTCAAAGTAATATTCATAAGAGTTGTTTATTTCACACCTAGGGGTGTTCAAATGTAGACCGGTTTAATAATAAAATCGAAAACCGATCCAAAATAGACCGAAACCACAAAAACCGAATGTATTTGGATCGTGTTGGACTTATTTTTTAAAGATCGATGGGCCGGTCCAGATTTTGGTTTCACCTCTTGGATCCAGACCGATCCAGATCGGACCGAAATAATATGTAAAGTTTAAGTGTGTAATAATCTTAAGTGTCTTCCAAACTTATTCTTAAGTCCCAACTCCAAAATTGTATCTATATTTTATTTGTTATATTCTATAACACATACTTATATATATGTTGCTATGTTTTTTGATACACTTTTTAAGAACTTAAACCAATCACAACCAAATAAAGAAGATTCAAGTGCTATTCTAGTTAGGTGTTTTATTATGTGTAAAAGTATTATTGTTATTAATCATCAGTGGAACACCATAACTGTTAAAATTACGTTGCAAATGCTCATATTATAGTTATTGATATATTGTTATTTTGTTGTCTTGTTATTGTTGATATCTTGTTGTTGTTGTTACTATTTTTTACTTTTATTATTATTGTCTTACTATTTATTACTATTTTATGATGTTGTTTACTTTACTATAGTTCCATACATTTTAATGTTGTTGAACACTATTTTAATTGTTGTTTTATGCTTAATATTTAGTCATTTTTATGATTTTTGAATGTAAATGCAATTTCAATATTTTATAAAATAAAAAAACCGATCCAAACCGAACCGAAACTGCATATTATATTTAGATCGGATTGAATCGGACATCTTAATATAAACATACCAGATTGATCCATACCGCATGTTAATTACGTGTTTGGATCAGATCATTTTTTGCATAAAAACCGATCCAAATGGACCACAAACACCCCTATTCACACCAATTTAGGAAATGGAATCTTGGATGAAACATTATAGATGTCCAACTTTAAGACCAGGCCTATTCCCTTTATACACATAGAATTCTTATTGGAGCTAATCCTCCAAGAGTGAGCACATGGTGAACAATATTTTTCGATGGGGATGAATTATAACCTTAAGAAAAGAATAGTTTGGGTTAGATGAAAACAATTTACAGTGATATTAAAGATGGAGAGTTGGGATTTAAGAATCTTGATTTGTTCAACTTGTCTCCTTTACCGAAATGGAGGTGGAGATTGTTCATTGAAAAGGTTAGCATCTAGTTCTCCATTGTTAAAGAGAAGTATTAATCTTTTAACCTCAGGTGCATTGTATTCATGTAGAGATGTTAACTTCTCTAAAAGTTTGGTTTGGTTCAACGATATTTGCTAAATGGAAAAATTAGGGGAGAGGAGTGTTGGAAGATTTTCATCATATACTATAAAGTGTTCTTTGATGGCGAAGTGAATGAATTCAAGTGTTCATCATATCTTGACCCTCAATTGATTGATAAAACTCCTGAATGAATTCAAGTGTTCTATCATAATCTGGTCATATATGTAGTCGATTTTCACCGATCTTCTAACAATAGATATTTTATTTATGGGAGTTTCCTTTTGAACCATTTGTGTATATAGATACATGAGTAGTGTGTATTTGTGGACACCAAATGAATTTTAAAGTTTTAATATATATTTTGTAACAATTAATATATAAAAATAATTATTATATGAATAATAACAATATATGATAAAATCATTATAGTTAAATCAATAAAATTTATTATTAGTTAATAAAAATATATTTAACATAATCTTTAAAGTAATACAAAATTAAAATATATAAATATTTAATTAAAAAATAAATTTATAATTATATATCAATTCGAAGGATGAGTATCATGATACTCATATCATCCATAAGTTATTATTATTATGGGTTCTTATTATGAGTATTTTTATCGGTACCTGCAAGTTGAGTATTTTTATCATCTCTAGCAAGAATGAATACAATATTTTTTTTAGTCTTTGACTAAGAATAATGTAGTCTACACTATGACTTATAACAACTCTTTCACATACTTTTTTGCTACTATTCTAATTTGATTGTTATTTCTTCCTCAAAAGTTTCATTTATATATTGAAGGGCATGAGTCTTCTTCATAAAAAGATAGTGAACAATTAATCATTGTTATATTTTGAAGATACATTGAAAGTAATATTTTCAATGTTCTATGTTTGATTTTATAGTGGTTAATGAATAATTTCAAGACTTTTCAAAAATCATTATTGAATATATTTAATAAATCATTTATCAAGGTTCAAATCATTTATCAAGGTTCAACAGTCATATATACTCATATTCAATTGATCATATTTTTCTATCAATTAGGAATCATTCTCAACAAAACCTTACTTTTAATTAATTATTTGGTTAACTAGGTCATAATAAAATAGTCTGTAATCAGAAGCTAATAACATGTTACGATAATGATCTTTATGAACAAATTTATCAAGTACTATTTCTCCTCCAAATTATTATCATTGAAGTAAGAATTTAATACATTTTAGATTAAATCAAGAGTAAATATTGCTTTGATTACTATTTATACACAACCATTTTAGACAAAATTCTAATATATATATATAAAATTTATTAAAAAGGTAAATTTATAATTATGTGGCTACTCACATAATGAGTATCATAATATTCGTATTCATTTATAAACTTGTATTGTGAGTGCATATTATGGGTATTTTTTTAGGATACCTACAGATCAGGTGTTTATGCTATCCCTAAAAAAAATTATTACACTTCCTGTGTATAATTTTTTTCTATTGAGTTTAAATATATTTTTTCATGCATGGACATTACTCTAATAGTTAAACTATACATGGCACTCCATATCCATGTACACAAAGTCAAATGCTGTTATGATCTACTAATCTTTTAGACCCCACTAACATTGAAGTTTGATGGAGCTAGCATATTCAGAAATTATGTAAAGTAGGTCACCCATAAACCTAAAACTTATCCAACTATCCCTAAATTAAAATCATTCAACGTGTGGGGTTAGTTATACCTACACATGCATGGTATAGAACTTCTGAGTGCTCACATTAATTCCAACAAATCTATCTTATTAAGGAAACATCATTATTAGATGATCATAAAGTATATTGCATACTTCATATACTTCTGCATTGAAAATTAAATTTTATTTAACTAATTTAAAAATAGTATAATATCTATGTACTGTCAGTGTAAAGACTTATGTACAGTTACTACATTATTCACCATTTATTTAGATTTTTTCTCAAAGAGTCAATATTGATAAAAAATAAATAGTGGATACTACAATGATAATATATAGATATCATACACTATTAATATATATATTTTTTCTCATTTAAAAAACTATAATCACTTGTTGATAAGTTGTAACTAAACCTATGGAGTCTAAAATTTAAAGTTTGGCCAGATTGTCGTTTATTGACAAAATGATGTTATAAATGATAAAGACATGATTCTAATTTGCAATTTATTTTATAATCATAATTTTTTATCTGATTTGTATGCCTTTCCTTGCAGGTTGTACTTTAAAGTTAATTCTAGAATTTATTTTGATGTAGAGTGGTTGATTGAATATACTAATATCAAACATTCATCCTATTCAATGCTCTAGATTTGTGCATCTTAAGTAAAATACTTTATAGAAGTCAACCTAATTTGTTTGAATTATTAAGTTTTTAATAGTTAGAAGATTTTTATTTATGTAGAGTCATTCATCGAATATAATAATATCAACCTTTCACCTTATTGAATAATCTAAATTTGTGCACTTTCTGTAAAATGTACCTTAAAGGTGTATGTGTGTGAATTATTAAGTTCTTAATAGTTGAAAGAGTTTCTTTCTCTAATTTCCATTAGTCAATATCCTCTCAATTTCTTAAGAAGTGCACTATATCTTAACCCTTGAGTAAATTTCTTTATATGATAAAATATTGACTTGATTTTTGAATAAGATATTTAATATAAAATATTGAATTAAATTTTATTTAAAAAAAAATTATGATCAATAGAGAAAGCAAATGAAGAGCATCTCTCTACACTTTTTAGTAATGTTGTGATAACCGGACCATACAGTCCGATCGGTTCAACCGCTGATTGGACTTGAAAACATCTCTGATTTGCGGTCTTAACCGAATTGAGGGGTTGAACCGTTTTGAATCAGAGAAATTCAGATCCGACCATGTTAAATCCGGCTGAACTGAAATAACTCGGAGAGTGAACCAGACGGTTCACTTAAAATTTGAAAAAAGTAGAATACTATCTAATGTTTTGTTTTACTCCAGTCCAAAAAAAGATGGAAAGATATTACTTCTATATAATTATACATAAATATTAATTATATAACTTTTTTATTTATATATAACTATATATTTATAAATAAAAATGATAAATTATATATGAATCACCCGGTCCGACCAGACGATTTAATCGTTTAAACCAGTTAAATCTAATACGGGACCTCTTCTAATTTGATGTTCGGCTCGGATTTCACAACCTTGTTTTTTAGACATGTTACTTGTTTAATTTCTTAGTTCAATTCCATTACCATGTAGACATTAACTTTCGTTTGTTTAAGGCGTCATATCCTATATATCATTTTCAATAACGTAGAACTATATCATATTTGCTTATAAATGTGTTGTTAAGAATTACTTGAGTTGCTAGACCGGTAACATTAGGCGTGAGTGCCTAAATTCAAACCTCGGTAGTTACACTATCTCCTCTACCCCTTTTAGAGAAAACAAATTTCTTTTATGATAAGCATATCTTTCTTTTATATCAATGACATTTGTTGGCAAAACAAGTGAAGAATGAAATAGTAAAAGAGAACAGGGGAAGAGAGAAAATAACACGATAAATTTGGTATTAAGGTTTGATTAATTGTGTTTACGCCATCGAAAACATTCGGATGTTAATACTATGTATTAGAGAATAAAGATTTATGTTTCTAACTATTGTTTTCTTTGTTACATTAGGTTTACATAACACATAGATATATAATCTCTACCCTAACCCATTCATATTAGCAGAAACATATAACTTGTATTGTTGTTATCCGAAGAAAAAATCAGGTCAATTGAATATAAGTCATTGTACAACAACATTAATAAAATAAGTTATTTCCTCTTTTAAACAAATTTATGCATGGAAATACAATGATCACAATCACCCATTATTCTTGACTCTTTCCTCTATGCTTCCTCATCTCTCTAACTATCCAATTATAAAATGGGTCAAAAGATGACAAACAATGTAAACCAAAAAGACAAAACAAAGAAAAAAATCTAATTGGAATTTGTATATTAAGAGAGTGGTAGATACATCAACCATATTCCAAAACCAGTTGAAAGTGACATCACACAAATTCTTAGAAAGACAAAGAAAGTGGAATTTAACATGAGAAGCAACCATGCTAACTCATATAATTGCCAGCACAAACTTTTCTAACCCCATTCTTTAACCCATTCTCTTTAAAACCCTCTTCTTTGTAGGGTATGTCCTATAACTCCTTCAAGTTATTATTATCTTTCTTCCTCATTAATAATATCTATCTCCTTTCACATACATCTTGGTATTTGGTGCAATGGCCAAACTATCACAACAACAACCCCAGAAAAACAATGCAAGCAATGATAACAATAACAAGAACCTTAATGCAACGAAGAATTTGACCACCAAGGTGAAAAGAACAAGGAGAAGTGTCCCTAGAGATTCTCCTCCTCAGCGTAGCTCAATATACCGAGGAGTCACTAGGTTAGTTCACCTTGTTAATTTTTATATTGCATTTCTCTCTTTCAACTATTTGTTATAATCTCCCACTTCATGTGTCTCCTTTCATCTTATATATTTAACCAAGGTTTTAAAATCTGAGTCCGCATCACCATCGAGGCCTAGAGATTATGGTTTTAGTGGTCTTGATAACCGTATCCGAACTAAAATTGGGGTAGTATTGGCCGCATTATTTGACAACAGTCTATAGTTGTAATAAGTGTTTTAAGGCAGATTGCTGTCATGATTACAAAATACTTATATTGGGGTATTGTGATATGAATTACGACTGTTATGGTGTAAATTTTCTTGTGATTAAAAAAAAATCAATTCAATATGGCCTAATGTAGTGTGATTCATCTCAAATGTGGTTATGTGGCACTCCTAACGATTGCAACATTATGATTCAGTGTCAATATGATGTGGTTTTGAAAGTCATCACAATTTTAATATTATGGTCACATCACCTGAAGTGATCCGCAATTGAAACTAATGGTCGTAATAAACAAAAAAATAACTTCAATTGCCTTCTTCACCATACTTTAAAGGCATGATATTAACATTATTTGGCTAAAATGTATGTTAAATATTGAAACCATGATCAGGCATAGGTGGACAGGGCGATATGAAGCTCATTTGTGGGACAAGAATTGCTGGAATGAGTCACAAAACAAGAAAGGACGACAAGGTTTCATTTCATGCCCTTCACTACTCTTACTTAACAAATACTTTGTGTTTCTACTTTAGCTAACAATGATAAATTTTAGTAGCTTAATGGATTTAGCTAATTAATGTGTTTTATTTCCATGTGGCATGTAATATTATGGTGGTTTATTCACATATGATTGCTTCAGTCTACCTTGGTAAGTGAATTGTAGTATTTTGAATTTTAAATAATTTGCCATTATCATGACTAAAACATAAAAGAGTTAACCATTCATGTAAATGATTAAGGAAGTTTTGGTTTTAGGTGCTTATGATGATGAAGAGACAGCAGCACATGCTTATGATCTTGCAGCATTGAAATATTGGGGTCAAGAAACCACTCTTAACTTTCCGGTAGTTATCTTTAAAAGCAAATTGGTAGAGATGAGAATCTTCCACTAAAAAACCATATAAGATAAGATTAATAATAAATGCAATAGAGAGAAAGTGAAAGCTTAGCTAGCACTTACTAGGTGTGACCATGTGGGGATAGATATGTGGTTCATTTGGGTCCATAATTTATTACTATTTACATTAATTTTATGAGACATTTTTTTAAAATAAGCTCAATATATACTACACGGTACAATGAATTCGGTATACGATGCGTATGCTAAATAAGATAATTATATAACTATGTGTTGAAGTAGTTCCTATTGTACAAAGATGGTAGGTTCACACCTTATAGGTTGTTTAGACATGTATGGAGAAGATGATTAGGAATGGAGGTTAGTCCAATTTCTAAAGGAAGAAGAAAACCGAAAAAAATCGCAAAACTATTAGAAAAATTTAAAGATCAACACTTTATTAATAAACACAATTTACGATAAAGTTTATAATATCGTCAACCCACTTTTGAGATTAAAACTTTATTATTGTTGTTTGACTTTTCATGTGGCCAAGATTAGTTTAGAAGCAGGAAAGTAAAACATATTAACCGTCTTTCAACTGTAGTTACCAACATATGAAAATGAAGTGAGAGAAATGGATGATATATCAAGGGAGGAGTATATTGGATCTTTAAGGAGGTAAAGCATTTTATAGGGAAAATTTACTTTGTTGGTGCACCTTGACCAAAAAATTACGGTCTTGGTGCACCTTTTGAAAAAATTACCAAAGTAGTGTAGTTTTAGGGTAAATCGGCAACCTCATTGCCGATTTACAGAAAAGAAATATTTTTTAAATGTACTCCCCCCTAACTCGGCAATAGGGGGGGAGTTTTTACCAAATATATTATTTTTTTAATCTCCTCCCCCTAAATCGGCAATGGGGGAGGAGTTTTTCTCAATTTTTTTTTTTAACCTCCTCCCCTAACTCGGCAATGGGGGAGGAGTTTTTCAATAATTGATTTTTTTTTTAAATCTCTCCCCCCTAAATCGGCAATGGGGGAGTTTTGTAATAATTTTTTTTTTAATTTTCCTCCCCTAACTCGGCAATGGGGGAGGAGTTTTTCAAAAGATTAATTTTTTAATTATCCTCCCCCTAACTCGGCAATGGGGGAGGAGTTTTTCAAAAGATTAAATTTTTAATTATCCTCCCCCTAACTCAGCAATGACAGTGCCGATTTCATTGGAAATTTTTTTGGCTAGAATGAATCTCGGCAATGGCACTGTCGATTTTCATTTACATATTTTGGCAATAAATACTATGCCATCAATATTTATTGTGCAGAGCAATATTATGCACTTAATGAATATAATTAATGAATTCAACCACTCACTAAATTAATGAATATTATGCACTTAATGAATATTGTGCAGAAACAATATTCAACGAGTCACTAAATTTAATGAATTCAACCATAAATATATTTAATTCGGTCAAACAACCTATTGAATTATCCTCCCCCTAATTATATTCATTAAGTGCATTCAATCTTTTGAAAAACTCCTCCCCCATTGCCGAGTTAGGGGAGGAAAATTAAAAAAAAAATTATTACAAAACTCCCCCCATTGCCGACTTAGGGGGGAGATTTAAAAAAAAAGTCAATTATTGAAAAACTCCTCTCCCATTGCCGAGTTAGGGGAGGAGGTTAAAAAAATATATTTGAGAAAAACTCCTCCCCCATTGCCGATTTAGGGGGAGGAGATTAAAAAAATAATATATTTGGTAAAAACTCCCCCCTATTGCCGAGTTAGGGGGGAGTACATTTAAAAAATATTTCTTTTCTGTAAATCGGCAATGGGGTTGCCGATTTACCCTAAAACTACACTACTTTGGTAATTTTTTCAAAAGGTGCACCAAGACCGTAATTTTTCGGTCAAGGTGCACCAACAAAGTAAATTTTCCCATTTTATAGTATACTTATAAGTCTAACTGAAGAAGATTAAGCTTGGCTTGTACCGAGGCATTAATTCATTGAAATTTATTTGCAGGAAAAGTAGTGGTTTTTCTCGTGGAATTTCTAAATACAGAGGTGTTGCAAGGTACGATTATACAATTATTATCATTATTCATTTACTTTTTAGGAATGATAATCAGATTATAATAATGTGCATTTTCTGATTAATAAAAATAAGCAGACATTATTTTAATTGAAATTTCATGACTTTGATTTTAAATAATCAGACACCATCATAATGGAAGATGGGAGGCTCGGATTGGGAGAGTTTTCGGCAACAAATATCTTTACCTCGGAACTTATGGTAACACCTCATCACCGAGAATTAATTATACCAAACTATGATATAATGTGAATAAAATGATTATATATAAGAGATGTATTCTCCTACTAATCCTTCTGCCCACAAGAATATGATATATATTATAAAGTGATATTTTTTATTAATAATTTATTTATAAGTTACATGTGTCAGGCTAGGAAAATTTGTAGAAAAATTTAGTAGAATAATATATGATTATGTATATATATATAATATACTCCACCACCTTTTTCACTTTCTTTTTTATTAGTTCATTTCCCCAAATGAGAAATATTAATTGCAAGGAAGAGGAAGAGAAGATATATGTGTACACTTACTTTAAGATTTTTATTGCATCAAAATTTATTATTCATTTATATTACATTTTTATAAAACTTACTGACACATAAATAGTGAATATTGTGCCGAGAAGGTAAAAAATTGTTAAGCTCTCCATGCATAGATTATTTTCTTATACTACAAATGTAAATTCATATAAATTATTTTTAATGGCACATAAAGAGTAATAATATATTATTCTACACCATATGAAAATGATATTAGCTCATAAATTAATCATTAATTAAAATATACCATTCTATAACATTGGTGTAGAAAGATTTGTAAGAGTATATATGCACCGTTTCAAATTTGAACAATCACTTTCATTCGTCAAAGTTCAAATTTCACTTAATTAATTTATCCCATGATATGGTTATTTGTGCCAAAATATGTTTAAGTCGCCATCAATAGGATAATAGGTGGCACCAACCCCCAACTAATTTGTTAACTTAATTTTCTATTATGTATACAATGAGAATGATATGTGATTAATTTAAATGAATATTCTTTCTAATTTTCACAGCTACCCAAGAAGAAGCTGCCACAGCATATGATATTGCAGCTATTGAATATCGTGGTCTCAATGCCATCACCAATTTCGACCTTAGCCATTATATAAATTGGCTTAAGCCCAATAACAATGATACCAATATAATTAAATATAATATTGTTGACTCTAATCCTATTGTTTGTGATAGAAACATTACCCCATACCCTAATCAAGAAATGGGATGTAACTTCTTCAACAATCAAGAAAAATCATTCAAAAATGGAGAAGATCAAACCACAATGACTCAAACTCGATTAGCTGATGCCGCATCAACCCTAGGGCTTTTAATGACATCAAATTCGACATTGTTAGAGTCTGAGTTGTTGTCGTGCATATTTCCTGATGAGATCCAAACATACTTTGATTGTGAAGATTATAGCAAATATGGAGAAAGTGATGATCTCATGTTCAATGAACTTGAGTCCTATTTGCCCCCTATATTCCATTTTGATGACTTTGATATATGCTTGAAGTAAGGTCTAGGGCTTCAAATGAACCTGAATACAACAAAATTCTAAGCTGTGTGTTTATTTATTTTTTTCATTTATAAACTATGAGCTTATTTATTCAGTTTGTGAATATTATGGGAAAAATATTTATTGATGGCAAAACATTGATCAGAAAGAAGAAGATTAGTATATTATTTGGCAAAATGATACTGGATTAGTGATGAAGATGAGAGTAGGATGGTAAATTATTTTGTTTATTTGATGTTGTTGTAAAGAAAATAAGCATGTCAAAAGGGAGAAGAATAAGTATTGTCTTATCCTTCATTTATTTTCAATAATTAGTACTCTTGTATCATCTTCTCAATATGTTTAATCAAATTTTTAGTTCTAGCCATTCTTGTCTAATCTCTTTCATGTTTTTTTTGTGTGATATTTATTATATAAACCTTTTGGACATTATTCCAACGAATATGTTGTTAGTTATATATATATATATATATATATATATATATATATATATATATATATATATATATATATATATATATATATATATATATATATATTACAAGTGGTGGATATTTTTGTTTTATATTTGAAAATTAGAATGAAAATAATGTCATATCAAATCGATTAAGCTTGGTGAGCTCTGGTTGCTTTAATTAACTCTTACAATTATTTTCATTTTTTTTATAAATACTAATCTGTTTGCATATAACAGTTTACCCACTTAATTTTCGGGAAAATGGTAGAGATGGAGAGTTAAACTTCTCTCCATTAGCGGAGAGGGAAGATGTGGGAAAATGCATTACAAAACCAAAAGACAATGACATTTATGACCTTTAGTTTTCATTGTAAATTATAATTTTAGCCTTAAAAGTACACTACAAAATATAATTTGTCTCTTCATTAATGGAGAAAGTCTTACTCAGGGAGGGTGTTGGGAATCCTTCATAATTGATGTGGAATCAAGACCAATGAATCTTGGTAGATGAACCATTGAATAATTCAATGATGGTTATTCCAAGGTCTTGGAATTACTCCTTTGAGTCTTGAGATTATGAAATCTAACTTAGAAAGTTGGAGTAGTCTTTTCAAAGTGTTTTGAAAAGTATGACATCAATTAATTATCCACTATGTCTTTATAATGAAGCCTTCCTCCCCTTCACTATATATATAGGGGACTTGTGAGGAAGAGACACAACAAACAAGTGAGAAAAACAACATAGAGAGAAAGTGAGAGAGTTTATATCTACATAGTGTGAGATTTGTATTCCTAGTGAGATACTAGAGAGTTTGTATTTCCATTCTTTTTGGGTGAGATTGAATGTTATCATCTTTGTAAGAGAGAGTCAAATATTGTAATCCTACTTTCTATAATGGAGATATTTTCTAGACTAGGTCCTGTGGTTGTTTCCTTCTCACTTTGAGGAGATTTTTCCACATTAAAATTCTTGATGTTATTCTTCTACTATTCTCTATTTTCTTTATCCACTCACCGTTTCCGCAAGTGCCCATTTTACATCACACAGAGGAGGGAAATTGCTTCTTAATTTCCCAACAGTGGTATCAAAGCTCCCAGGTTCATTCGGGGAGCTTAGCATGTATAGTCCAAGATGGAAGGAATCGCTAATATTTCATTTGATGGAGATATGTTCAAGTTGACAGCTGACAACTGACAATTATTCCTATTGGAAGCCCATGATGGAGGATCATTTATACTGCAAGGATATGCATAAGCCTATTTCTTGCAAAGACAAGCCATAAGATAAGGGTGACAAAGATTGGGAGGTTTTGAATCGAAAAGTTGTTGCAATGATTCAGAAGTATATTGATAGAAGTTTATTTGAGCATGTGTCCACATACACAAATGCTTATGAGTTGTGGTTGAAACTTGAATCTATGATTCAAAAGAAAACTCCTAGAAATAAAGCATCTCTTGTCAGAAGGCTAGTGAAACTCGACTACAAAGATGGTCAGAGCATGATAGAGCACTTGAATTAATTCAAGGGTCTTGTCAATCAATTGACAAAGATAGATATGAAGATAGATGATGAGTTGCAAACACTTCTGCTACTAAGTTAGTTGCCTGAAAGTTGGGATACATTGGTGGTCACGCTCAACAACTCAGTCCCTGATGGGAAAGTCTCAATGGACATTGTTTCAGACAGTCTATTGAATGAAAAATCTAGAAGGAAAGAATGGAGTACATCCTTCCACTCTGAAGCAAATATTGTGGAGAG
>NW_017717463.1:0-15464 GCF_001865875.1 Lupinus angustifolius
TCGCATGAGGTCAATAACATGCTATTATTGTAGTAAAGAAGGACATAAAAGATCTGAATGCATGTCCTTAAAGAGAGACCAAAAAGCTGGAAATGTCCATGAAGATTTAGTTGATCCAAGGAAAAATGGTCATAAGTCTACCACAGCCGTCGCCGCAGATGATGATGTTCTCCTCATTTGAGAAGACAATTACCTAAGTGTTGCATATGGTGATTGTGTTTGGATCGTTGAATACGATGCTTCTTTCCATGTAAGTCCACATGAAGGTTTCTTCTCAAACTACAAGAAAGGTGATTATGGTACTGTGAAAATGGGAAACCATGTTACTAGCAAAATTGCGGGAATTGGTATATTGTGCTGCTAACAGACACAAGAGGAAATCTTATACTGAAGGAGGTGAGACATGTCCCAGATATGCGTCTCAACCTTATCTCAACGGGTAAGTTGGATGATGCTGGTTTTATAAGCCAATTTGGTGTTGGTAAGTGGAAACTAGCAAAAGGCAACCTCGTTATTGCTACAAGCTCAAAGGAAGAATCTTTGTACATTATGCAAGGAATAATTTGTTATGGAGAAGCAAATGTTGCTACCGACTCCAAAGATCTTTGGCATAGGCAATTAGGGCACATGAGTGGGAAGACACTTCAGATTCTCGCCAAAGACCACCTTCCATGTATAAAAGGTCAAATTTTAGATTCAGGTAGTGATCGTCTTTATGGTAAACAACATAGAGTCAATTTTCAGAGAACATACAATCCCTCACGGAGAGATGAAGTACTTGAATTGGTGCATTCAGATGTTTGTGCACCATCTGAAAGATCTCTTGGAGGAGCCTACTACTTTGTCACATTCATAGACGATCACTTGAGAAGAGTATGGGTGTACTTGTTGAAAAGCAAAGATCAAGTACTATCAGCATTCAAAGAGTTCCATGCACTAGTAGAACGTGAGACTGAGAAGAAGTTGAAGTGTCTTAAAGCAGACAATGGTGGAGAGTATCGTGGTCCATTTGAAGCCTTTGCAAGGCTTTTGGTATCAGACTGGAGAAGACACCACCAAAGATTCCTCAGTTGAATGGAGTAGATGAGAGGATGAACCTCACACTTGAAGATAATATCAGATGCATGTTGCAAGATGCCAATCTCCCGAAGTCTTTCTAGCGTGAAGCAATGAAGACTGTAGTGGATCTCATAAATCGAACACATTCAAGACCCCTGAACGAAGAAATTCCAGAAGAATAATGGTACAAGGAGAAGGCATCCTTCAACCACCTGAGAGTATTCGTATGCAGAGCTCTCGTTCACATTCCAAAAGATGAGAGAAAGAAGTTGGATTCTAAGACCAAGGAGTGCATTTACCTTGGGTTTCCAAAAGATGAATTTAGGTACAGACTATGGGATCCGATAAACAAGAAAATTGTGATAAGTAGAGATGTTGTTTTCTCTGAGGATCAGGCAATCAAAGATGTTCAGAAGAAAAGTCAGTGCAAGTCCGAAGTTCACATTGATTGAGGGGGAGAGATTCCTCAACAAACAAATCTTGATCATCAGATCGATCCAGAACAAATAGACCAATAGGTAGATCCTGCTCACATGAAACTCGACTAGATTAACGAAGAGTCAGATCATGATGAAGTGGTGGTAGACACACAAATGCATCAAGAACCCGAGTTAGTAGAGCATCAGATGCAAGTTGAACTGAGGTGCTCCGGAGGAGGCAAAATACCTTCTATAAAGTATCCTGAAGAAGATTATATCACATTGACAGATAATGGTGAACCTGAAGACTTCTTAGAAGCTATGCAGCCATCTAATAAAGAAGATTGGATTAAAGCCATGGAAGATGAGATGAACTCCTTACATGAGAACCACACTTATGATCTAGTGGAGTTGCCCAAAGGAACAAAAGCCTTGAAAAACAAATGGGTTTATAGGCTTAAAGTTGAAGAAGGAAGCTCAAGACCAAGGTACAAAGCTCGGATTGTTGTGAAAGGATGCAATCAGAAGAAATGAGTTGATTTTGATGAGATATTCTCACTAGTGGTGAAGTACTCCTCCATAAGAGTAGCATTGGGTCTAGCAGCTAGCCTAAACTTAGCAGTTGAACAACTTGATATCAAAACAACTTTCTTTCATAGAGACATCAAAGAAGAAATCTATATGTAGCAACCAGAAGGTTATGAAGAAGCAGGCCAGGAACACTTAGTGTGTCATCTGAATAAGAGTTTATATGGTCTGAAACAAGCCTCGAGACGTGGTACAAGAAGTTTGAATCCTTCATGACCAAATACAGTTTCAAGAAGACAACTGGTGATCATTGTGTATTCATTAAAAGGCACGAAGATGGAAAATTTATTATCCTCCTCTTATATGTTGATGATATATTAATCATTGGGCATGACAAGACCAAGATTGTTTGATTGAAGAATGCTTTAAGCAAGTCTTTCGCTATGAAAGACTTGGGTCCTGCAAAGCAGATCCTTGGAATAAGGATAATCAGAGATCGTTCCAAGAAGTTGTTATGGCTATCACATGAGAAGTATATTGAGAAAGTTCTCAAGAGATTCAACATGGATAAGGCAAAGCCTATTAGTGTTCCACTTGCAGTACATTTCTATTTAACAACAATGCAATGTCCAACTAGTGATGAAGAAAGGAAAGAAATGAGCAGAATGCCTTATTCCTCTGTGGTAGGAAGCCTAATGTATGCTATGATTTATACAAGACGAGATATCGCCCACGCAATTGGAGTTGTGAGTCGGTTCTTTTTCAATCCCGACAAAGAGCATTGGAATGCAGTAAAGTAGATGTTTATGCTTTGGTAATGAAGATCCTATGTTAGTTGGATACACATATGTTGATATGGCTGGAGATGTAGATTCTAGAAAATCCACATCAGCTTATCTAACTACTTTTACAGGGGGAGTTGTATCTTGACAATCCAAGTTACAAAGATGTGTTACATTATCAACAACTGAAGCATAATATATTGCAGCATCTGAAGCTAGCAAGGAGATAAAATATATGAAAAACATCTCACATTAGTTGGATCATGTTCAAGATAAATATGTTTTGCATTGTAATAACCAAAGTGCAATTCACCTAGCTAAGAATCCTACGTTTCATTCTCGGACAAAGCACATTGATTATCATTATCATTGGATACAAAATGATTTGGAGGAGAGTTGCAGCTAGAGAAAATTCATACAGATGATAACTGGTCCGACATGATGACCAAGACAGTTTCACTCAAGAAGCTAACAGACTGTTGCATAGGTGCAAATTACTCATAATCCATTCGTTATTGCCGAATCGAATCTTTAGGTACCTATCATGATATTTATCAGCATTATCTAGTAGTCAGAAGTATAAAAAAAACAAATTCATTGTATATATATATATATATATTGTAGCAGACATAAATAACATAGAAATCACACTCAGAAAGGGTGGACAATTAGCTAGAATACCCATCAATTATTTCAGGAAGGGGAGATTTGTTGGGAATCCTTCCTAATTGATGTGGAAGCAAGACCAATGAAGGTTGGTAGATGAACCATTGAGTACATTCAATGATAACTATTCCAATGTCTTGAAATTATTCCTTCAATCTTGAGAATTATGAAGTCTAACTTAGAAAGTTGGAGTAACACTCGTCTTGAAAAGTATGACATCAATTAATCCTCCATTATGTCTTTATGATGAAGCCTTCCCCCTACACTATATATAGGGGACTTGTGAGGAAGAGACACAACAAGCAAGTGAGAAAAACAACATAGAGAGAAAGTGAGAGAGTTTATATCCACATAGTGTGAGATTTGTATTCCTAGTGAGATACTAGAGAGTTTGTATTTCCACCCTTTTTGGGTGAGATTGAGTGTTATCCTCTTTGTAAGAAAGAGTCAAATATTGTAATCCTACTTTCTATAGTGGAGATATTTTCTGGACTAGGTCCTATAGTTGTTTCATTCCCACTTTGAAGAGGTTTTTCCATGTTAAAATTTTTGGTGTTATTCTTCTACTATTCTCTATTTTCTTTATCCACTTGTCGCTTCCACAAATGCCTATTTTATATCACACAGAGGATAGAAATTGGTTCTTAATTACCCAATAGAGGGAAGGCTCTAGCACTATAAAACACCCTTTCATGTATATTTGCTTGATTGGACATTTTACTAAAACTAAAAGTGCTTAATGTCAGTTTTTCTTGACTTGTATGTTTCTAATCATCTAAAAAAACCAATTTTGTTGTACAACTCTTTGAAGAAAAAAAAATCCTAAACAAACGAGCCCTTAGTGTTGGATTACAATTTGGAACTTTCTAAATTTTACTCTTTTGATATGACTGACAATAGCCATTTTATTCCCCACCCTAAGAAATTTAGTGTTTACAAAACTAACTACAAATTAAATTCTATGCAAAAAAAAAAAAAATAATAATTACAACTAATTTTTTTTATGCTTTCATGTTTTACTTTGATAGGCTTGGAGTTTGACTCGAGTTGAATGTTCCTTACCTTTCTTTGTCCTACCTGGATTTCATCACTTCTATGATTACATTATAGATAAGGTAGTAATTATCCTTACTGGATAGTTTTTATGTTTATTACGTATGTTGCATGTATTTTTCATTTTCAGTTATTGTATTGATTATGTATAGGTTAATTGCTTAGTTGATATACATATAATTAAAGTGTAATATTCTCTACTTTTTTATAGTATTTTGTAGTCCCTCTTTTTAACATATGGTTCTCATAGTCTTATTTTTCTTTTTGTAAATGGCAACTAAATGATTATCTGGACAGAAAAAAAAAATCATTGTTTTTATGCTCAGTATATTATGACCACTGGAGCATGTTGATGAAGAACTTCTTGAGGTTTAAGGAGAATTGGAATATTGTGGAATCTAGAGTACTAGAGATAGTATATGAAGTTATCATGATTGATTCTCAAGTTCAGAAAGGAAAACATTGAAGCTGAAGGACCTGAGGGAAAAAAATTATATTTTTCAAGTCATCGATCAATCAATATTGGATGCAATTCTTTTCAAAGAATCCTCAAAATAGATATGAGACTCCCTAAAAATATGGGGAATGTAAAATTATTTGAAAAGAATTAACAACATAAGGTAATGTGACAAGACAATAGGCCTATAGCGGATCACCTCACATTGCTTTTAAAAATTATTTGAAAAGAATTAACAACATGAGATAACGCGATAAGACATTAGACATACAATGAGTTACCTTATATTACTTTTAAAAATTCTTTGAAAAGAATTTATCACATAAGTAACGCGACAAGGCACTGAGCCTATAATGAGTTACCTCATATTGCTTTTAAAAATTATTATTTCTTTTATTCACATATATTATAAAAAATAATTTTATTATATATATTAAATAAACAATAAATATGAAAATTAGAATATAAAAAAATAAAAAAATAAATCGAAAAACACAGAGTAAAGAAAGAAAAGGAAAAAAGGATTAAAATGGGGATTTATTTAAAAAGGATTTGAAGATTTAGGTTGAAATCAATTTGGGGTTAAGTCAAAATCAAGTTCGGGTTTAGGGTTAAATCAATTTGGGGGTTTTGGGTTAATTTAATTTTGAGGGTTTAAGTTTTAAAATAAATTTGGGGATTTATGTTGAAATTAAATTGGGAATTAAGGCTTTGTGATAAATTTAAATTGGGGTTTAAGGTTAGGGTGCCAAAGGGGACAACTCATGTGGTTGGCTGGACATATAGTCGCCGCCAACAATGGCAGCGGCGTTGTAACATCTCCGCTTGAACTGTTACATCATTCCACGTTTGGGATGACACACATCTTTTTTTTTAAAAACAAACAGGTGGTTTGAGGCAACACCAAATCGATTATGTTGCAGGATTGTAGTCCATCTCCTCCATGGAGCAATCTCAGTACATATAAGCAAGCAAAATTCACAAATAAGGTGGATGAAATAGAGTAAAAGTAATGAAAAGGAAGTAGAAAGTGGACCTATTAACTTATTCAAAGTTACTGGTGATGAAGGAGATGATGTCTTATTGTTTGTGGTTGTCTCCTCTTTGTTACTACTTTTTGTTTTTGAAAATCTAGGATTTGCTCCCTTGGGTATTAGGGTTGCCTCATTCCTCTATTATTTTAAAAAAATCCGAATCCCCCCTTCCTTATTTCTAAAACAATGGTTATAAAGGGGATTAGATTATGGTTTCAAACCCTGAGTGGGCCAAAAGGAGCCCAATTCATAATCTTCCTTTTTTAACTATTTTTATTATTTACCTACTCATCAATTTAATCTTTTATTGAAAACAAAATTACCCGCGGTCAAAATTGGTATTTAAAGTTGCCATTCTTTACTTGCTTCTTACTAGATAACAAGAGTAATGAAGGTCGCTTACGTTATCGTGGTGAGGAGGAAGTAAAGACGAAAAATACCAAATTTTGATAGGAAAATAACACTTAGTGGGAATAATTTCAAAGATGATGTTCCTTACCACGATAAATAAGACCACTTGGGAGTCAAAGATACGACACGAGGCCAGTAGGGGGCCTAATGCAAAGATGAGACCTTTGGGGGGTCAAAAGATATGACATGAGGTCATTAGGGGGTCTGGTGCAAAGATGAGACCATTGGAGATCAAAAGATATGACAAGAGGCCACTAGGAGGCCTGTTGCATAGATGAGACCATTAGGGGGTCAAACGATACAACACGAGACCACTTATGGGTCTGGGTGCAAAGATGAGACTACTTGGGGGCCAAAAGGCACAACACGAGACCACTAGGGGTCGAGTGCAAAGATCAGACCATTGGGGATCAAAAGCCACAACACGAGACCACTAGGGGGTCATGTGCAAAGAGAGACCAGAGGAACACACGAATAGCGAGGAACTCTGGGTCGAAGGCACAACACAAGACCACTTGGGGGTCAGGTTCAAAGATGAGACCAATGGGGGGATCAAAAGGCACTACAAGAGACCACTAGGGGATCTGGGTGCAAGGAGGACCATGGTAACGCACGGATAATGAGGAACTTTTGGTCAAAAATAAAATGAGGCCATTAGGGGTCAAAAGTTACTACACGAGACCACTAGGGGGTCTGGGTGCAAGGAGGACCAATGAAACACATGGATAATGAGGAACTCTGGATCGAAGGCACAACACGAGACAACTCAGGGGCCAGATGCAAAGATGAGACTGTTGGGGGTCAAAAGGCACTACACGAGACCATTGGGGGGTCTGGGTGCAAGGATGACCATAGGAACAAAAGATAATTAGGAACTCTGGGTCAAAAATAAAATGAGACTACTGGGGGTTAAAAGCACTACATGAGAACACTAGGGGTGTAAGCGCAAGAAGAACAACTAGAACTCACAGATAATGAGAAACTCTGAGTCAAAAACAAAATGAGACCATTGGCGAGTCAAAAGGCACTACACGAAACCATTGGAGGGTCTAGGTGCAAGGAGGACCACATGAGTACACGAATAATGAAGAACTCTGATTCAAAAACAAAATAAGACCATTGGGGGTCAAAAGGACTACACGAGACCATTGGGGCTCTAGTTGCAAGGAGGACCACGAGAATGCACAGATAATGAGGAAATTTGAGTTAAAAACAAAATGAGACCACTAGGGGTCAAAAAGGACTACACGAGACTACTAGGGAGTCTAGGTGCAATGAGGACCATAGAAACACACGGGTAATGAGGAACACTGGGTCAAAAATAAAATGAGACCACTAGGGGGTCAAAAGGCACAACACTAGACCATTGAGGGGTCTCGGTGCAAGGTTGACCATGAGAATACACGGATAATGAGGAACTCTGGGTCAAAAATATAATGAGACCACTGAGGGAGGGGGGGACAATACGAGACCACTGGAGGGTCTGGGTGCAAGGAGGACCATGGAAACGTACAAATAATGAGGGGTCTGGGTGAAATAAGGACCACGGGAACGCATGGATAATGAGGAACTCTAGGTCAAAAGTAAAATGAGGTACTTGGCGATAAGACTTTCAACCATGCGTGTGAATGCACATGATGCTTAAGTAATGTGAAGATGTTTGATGATGCATGTATGATGATTGGTTACACATATGTGAATAACCTGATTATCATTATGAAGTTTGATTGATATGAAATCATAATGCTTCCTCGGTTGACAATAACAAATCAAGCCAATATTAATCACGTCATCTTTTTTCTTTTTTTTTTCTTTTCCTCTTTTTTGTCTTTTTTTTTGAATCCCCTTAGGGTTAGTATGAGAGTTGGAATTTTGGAAGGGAAAGAAAGGAAATGGAAGGCTTGGGAACCATGCAATACACTTATGAGATGACTCTCAAGCCTTCCATTTTCATTCCTTCCCCTCCAAACTCCAACTCTCAAACATACCCTTAGGGTACTGCCTTCCTTTCTTACAAAAAAAATATAAATTCTTATTTGAAAAGAATTTATAACATAAGATAACGGGACAAGACACTAGGCCTATAGTGAGTTACCTCATATTACTTTTAAAAATTATTTTTTCTTTTATATACATATATATATTATAAAAAATCTATTTATTAAATAAACAATAAATACGAAAATCAGAATAAAAAAATTAAATAAAAAATCAAAAAACACATAGTAAAGAAAAGGAAAAAAAGATTAAAGAGAGAATTAATATAAAAAAGATATGAGGATTTAGGTTTAAATCTATTTGGGGTTTAGGTCAAAATCAATTTAGGGTTTATGGCTAAATCAATTTGTGGGTGTTGGGTTAAATTAAATTGGAGGGTTTAGGTTTTAAAATCAAATTGGGGATTTTGGTGGAAATTAAATTGAGAATTAAGGTTTTGGGGTAAAATTAAATTAGGGTTTAGGGTTAGGGTTGCCAAAGGGGACAGCCCATGTGGTTGGTTGGACATATAGCCATTGTCGCAGCGTCTCCGCTTGAATGACTAAATCATCCCACGTTTGGGATGAGACATGTCTTTTTTTAGAAAAAAACGAACAGGTGGTTTGAGGCAGCATCAAATCGGTTCTGCCGCGGGACCATAGTCTCTCTCTCCTCCATGGAGTAATCTTAGTACATACAAGCGGTCAAAACGTACAAACAATTTGGATGAAATAGAGTAAAAGTAATGAAAAAGAAGCCGAAAGTGAACATATTATCTTATTCAAAGTTACTATTGATGAAGGAGATAATGTCTTGTTATTAGTGGTTGTCTCTTCTCTGTTACTGCTTATTTCTGTTTTTGAAAAACTAGGATTTGCCTCCTTGGGTATTAGGGTTGTCTCATCCCTCTATTATTTTTAAAAAATCTGAATCCTCCCTCCCTGTTTCTAAAACAAGGGTTATAAAGGGATTAAATTAGGGTTTGAAATTCTAATCTGAGTGGGCCAAAAGGAACCCAATTCCTAATCACCATTTTTACTTTATTTTTATTATTTACCTACTCATCAATTTAACAATTTTTGAAAACCAAATTACCTTCGGTCAAAATTGGGTGTTTATAACAATAATAAACATCAATTTGACACATCGCATGAGACTTGGCAATTATTAAGCATGCTAGAATTTGTAATTTTTATTCTTTAATAATATTTTGGTAATCATTAAACACTCTGAAAAATATAGGCATAATTGATCATACCTCATTAACAAATATTGTTATTTACCTCTCTTCTATTAATTATTAGTGTTGTATTTGATTGTTCCTAGGCAACAATGTACAATCATCATCTGGCCTGCACCAACAATACTATTTTACGTTTATCAATCAATTGATGAACTAATTTTATTGAACATTATTAGAAGACAGCTTCATAGTGACAAACAATTAATACAAGGCAGATAGGACATAAACGTCAATCTTAAAAATTGATCCTGAGAAATATCCGATCCATAAAACCAGACCCATGATCGAATACAACCCAGAGTTGAATCACTTGTTCATCTCACGATGACGTGTTTGCCTAAAACATAACATAAAGTAAAATAAAATAAAATAAAAAATTACATGAAACTTCTTTCAACTATTGATCTATTTTATTAAAATGCTATGCCATTCAACCTCATCTAAAATGAAGAAAGATTATATGTCTCAAAACATATGTCTTCATGTTGAGACACCAAATGGTTATAAAAATAATATAAAAATGTTAATTTATATTTTTTAATTTTTCTTTTTAATAAAGTGTATTGAGACACCAAATGTGATACATATCTGTTGTACCACAAGTTGTATTACTATATTTGTCAGAGAAAGACTTGTGTGGAGACGAAACTATATAGAGACAACCAATAAGATCCTGAGAATACATTAATATTTTAATTCTAATTAAATTTAATTTTAAATGATAGTATCAAAAACCATAAAAGACATTGTCTCCAAATGTGACATGCATCTCCATACAAGTTTTTTTTCATTTGTCATTGGTTGTGATTGGTCAAAAAAAATAGTTAATTATTAATTTTTTAATTTAAATACATTTTCCAATCAATTAAAGACTAATAGTATATACATATACAATTTATGAGAAAACGTGGTCCCGGACACCAAATAGAATAGGTAATCTCGTTCTTCTACTTTAACATCTTTAACTTATCAAACTGTGCATGTTAACCTTTTATAGTTTTTCTCATGCACAGGATTAATTTCATTTCACGTTATACAATTTAAAAGGATAAAATTGAAAGGTACAATTTGGTAAACTTAATGATATAAGTTGTTTGAGTTTTGAATCCCAGGAATATTTCCTGAGAATGACATAGTTGGAGGAATATCTTCGCAACTTAGCCATAAAAATCATTAAAAAAACAAAAGTGTCACGTGACTCTGTTTGGTTGCCCTTTTAAGAAAGGTTCCTACACTAAAACGTGACAATATTACCTAGTATTGTTCAAAACATGGACACGGCATTCTAACATTTTCCCCTTTTACTCTTTTTCCTAATCTTGTTTATTCTCCTTCCTAATTATGCCTTTAATTGTTATGATAAAATATTTGCATTATATTCTTATGGTTTTAATTGAAAAAAAGAATTCTAAAATTTGTAATGAATTCAAGAATTAAGAAGATAAGAAACAGGGTCCATATCTTAGTATAAGAATGGGGAGCAACTGTTTTCGTGTGACATTGTTACAATTGGTCAGAAATTTTAAATGTAAATATATTTTTTCAAATAATTATAGCAAGTTATATGGAGTAATACACTTATTGGGACAAGATATGTGCTCCTATAGTAATGATATGTATCATATATTGTACTGTCATTATTATTAGAAAACTTACTACATTGATTATAAACATACATGGTACCATTAGATAAACCTAAAGGTTCCATCCATAATCCTAATTCAACCCATTTAATAATGAGTGTTGGTTTAAGTGGTACATGTTTGAGAATAAGGTTTCGGGTTCGAGTCTTGTGGATGGAAAAAATACCCGCTGAGAGAGTTAGCCTCACATACATGTAGATGTTGCGGACTTGGACAAGATTGCCTCCGGTGCGAAGATACATGTGGGAAAAAAAAAAAAAAAAAAAGAATCAACCCATTTAATAATGAAAAAAATACAAAGGTTTAGGTCCTAAGTATTCATGTGAAATATGGAGTAACAAAAAAGGTTTAAGGCAAAAGCAAGCAAGGTTCTGAAAACTTGTGAAGCAGTTTTTATATCTATTAACATTAGCAATGCTCTATTAGCCTATCATTAAGGCAAGCATCAAAAACTGTTGCACATGAATGAACAGAAACAAGACCAAGTTAAGGATCAACAAAGTTATAACCTTGGTCCTTTGTTTTTTTATGGAAATTATCAAAGAGGGTAAACATTATCTTCAAGTTTAAGAAAAGGTTTCTGACAAATTAGCAGAGTATCAATGTTTGCCTCCTATTTGTATTCTACTTTAGTATAGATATTTGGACACTGAAGGTGTTTGATGAAGAGTTAATCCTAAACTAGTCCTAGTTGTAATTAAAATCCATGTTCCAAAAATTTCAATGTCATAATGTTATATGCATTAGATAAGTTACATTTCATACTTCCATGTATTTACTTTTTCCTATGGTTGCTGAAACATCTAACTATTTTTCGATGAATAAGTTCAAGCTAGAAGAAAGTTGATCAGGTTGTGCATTTTAAGTCCTTTTTTCTGGATATAGTTGTGTAAGTATAGGCACATATTTTTTCCCATTTTAATTATTCTGATATTTGTGATTGATTACTAGAAGTATTTTGCAGCATTTGACAAAATTGATAGAACTGATCAACTACAAAATATGAACATAACTTTATTTTGCAGCATTTTAGTTGTGATATATGTAGGCTCAGATAATTATATAACTTCACTACTTCTGATATTTGCAATTGAGTACTAAGGGGATTTAATTAAAATGTTCATTTTGCAGCAATTAACAAAATTGATAGAGTTAAACTAGAAAAGATGCACATAACTGTCATCCCAGGACATTTACAAGATCTCTGGAACCTTTGGGGCCTAGAAGTACTTGTGCTATTGAGTTTCACCATGCAAGTCATCCTTACAGTCCTTGGCAGCCGCAGAAAGGACATCCCTGGTATGTGGATACGGTTCACGGTTTGGTTTACCTATTTACTATCTGCATCCCTGGCGAAAATGATCCTAGGAAAGCTCACGGTAATACCCGAAAGTGTTCCAGACCAACGCAACATTCGCCGCGAACTAAAGGGTTTGTTTGCACCATTACTTCTTGTGCAAATTGGAAATCCAGATGGCATAACTGCTTACTCAATTGAAGATAACAGATTGGGATTAAGGCAACTTCTTGGCCTTGCATTCCAAATAGCTGTGGTATTTTGGATCATTGTCAAAAGTTGGACACATTCGGAACTCTCTTATCTCTACCTTCCATTATTTATATCCGGACTTATCAAACATGGCGAAGTTGTTTGGTGTCTCAAATCGGCGCTTAGTCAAAGATCTGGCATAATCACCATTCAGGAGATTGATCATGAAGCAAATATGCCTGCTTTATTTAGAATGCTTCCTGAGGACATTCCAAACATAGAATTGATCTTAAAGGCATATTACAGATTTTTCTCGTTGAAGCCTCATCGCGATAACTGGCTCTACCAGCCTCTATATGAATCTCTTCCATGGATGACCGTAGATGAGTATGCACCAGATGATATCTTCCGGATCACAGATGCAGAATTGAGTTTCATGTATGATGCGCTCTACACTAAAGCGCCAATAATCTACACAAAACAAGGTTTTATTTTTCGTGTTGTTAGTTTCTTCGGTTTAGTTTCAACATTGTGTGGACTTTCAATCATATTCACCCAAGAAATTTCAAGTCATTGGAAAGGATCTTTTATAGTTGGCATACTAGCAGGAGCTATACTTATGGAGGCTTACCAAATTGCACAACTACCCTTCTCAGATTGGGCAATAATCCAAATGATCAAACACCAAAATCTTCCACTTATGATTCCATGCTTGCGAATTCTCGGCTCCCGAGCTAGCAATTGGAAAAGATGGTCACATACATTGTCACAATTCAACTTGCTGAGCTTTTGCCTCCGCGACAAGCAATTAAAGTGTAACAAAATTCTCAAGTACCATGGCAATGACATGGAGTTCAAAAAGAACAAAAGTCGGACGCGTATGAAATTTCCGCAAGAATTGAAAGTTCTGATAGTCCAAGAAATGAAAGATATTGATGGAGACAGAGGACTAAAGCCATTCAACCAAAGAGGTGAATGGTCACTAGCAAGGTATGAATGTCTCAATGATTTCAAATGGAGTGTTAAAAGAGATTTCGACAAAAGCATCACTATATGGCACATTGCAACAGATATATGCTACTATGCAGATTCTCAATACCACACTACAAACCATAAAATCCAAATGGCACATTTTTTGTCAAATTATATGATGTACCTTCTAGCATTGCGCCCTCACATGTTGTCCACTACCACTGCCAAGATAATATTCCAACATTCTTTCGACAAACTCAAGGACTTGTTGGTCCAAAAAGAACAACAACACGTGAAAGATGAAAAAGAAGCATGCAAGATTTTAAGAATGGAAAGACTTCCACACCATACAAGTTCTGAGAGGAAATCTGAAACTGTTGTAACATCAAAATGGCACATGTTAAGGGATGCTCAAAGACTAGCTAGGAATTTGATGGTTAAGGAAAATAGATGGGAAATTATATGTAGTGTTTGGGTTGAAATGTTGTGTTATGCTGCAGCAAATTGTTCTATGGATTATCATTCAGCACAAATAAGAAGAGGTGGAGGTTTGATTACACATGTTTGGATTCTATTAGCACATAAGACGGATAAATATCATATTAGTGACTAAATCATGCATTTGGGTATCTTGAAAAAATACTTATAGGATCTATATTTTGTTATCCATTGTTATGTACTTGAGAATCGGAAAAAATAATACTAGTAGATAAATGTGCCCTTATGTTTTTGGTACCATCATTGCTAATTCTTTATTATGCCATTTAATGGTGTTTCTTCAACTTGCTCTCTTACCTTCTTTTTTCATGTGTCAAATGCTCAAAGCCTATGTAATTTTATTATTCTCTATATATTTTTTCACCCTACTTCCTGATAAGTGCAAAAAATATACACTTTTCACCATTATTTTATGGCACTTATCCTATGCAAATTGTAGAAAACCAACTTAAATTAACACTTTTAGGTAAATTTTGCATGATTGAATAAATTAGTTCTTTATTAATTCTTGTCCAAGTTTTCTTTGAGTTTTGTAGGAAATTGAATATTAAAAAATAAATTCAAAGATGGACAAGAATTCAAGCCAAAAATTCAAGACAAAAGCTAAAAATGAATTGCTAAAAGTAATCAAGTTAAAGCATGGCATGCTATGTGCTTAATTTGGTTACTTAGTCTCGAAGAAACCTAAGTTAAAGCATGGCATTCTTGTCCAGACAATGTATGCTTTCTTTGACTTGAAGTCCCGGGGAGTGCTCTTCTTTCAATCAACTCTTTTTAAGTAAGTGGGGCACTAATACTTCATGTGTCCCGGCTTACCACATTCATAGCAAGTGAAGCGCTCCTTTGTCTTGCCTTTTTTGGTTGATTCACGCGCTTCTTTCCTTTGGAATCGTCTAAGTCCTCCTTTCTTCTTCAAGAAATTTCCAAATTTTCGCACAAGGAGATTTAGCGTTTCCTCGCCAATGTCTGAATCGGAGTCGTCATTATCTATATCTTCATTGGGTTGTGATGTTGAAACTTTGAGAGATATTCCGTTCTTTTTGCGATCGGACTTCTCATGCATAGTTAGATGCCCAAGCTCCATCTCATGCTCCTGAAGCTTTCCAAAGAGTGTTGCCAAAGGCATTTAGTCAAGATCCTTGGACTCCATGATTGCCGTCACTTTAGGTTGCCATCTCCTGTCAAGATAGCGTAAGACTTTATTAGTGAGCTCTCCTTTGGTAAACATCTTAT
>NW_017717464.1:0-967 GCF_001865875.1 Lupinus angustifolius
ACAGATTCAATTTATAATAGCAAGAAACTTAAAGAAGATAAGGAGAGAAATAACAGTGCACAAAGGATTTTTATCCTGGTTCGTTTGCGGTCCACTGCAAACTACATCCAGGCCTCCCCTTCTGGTTCAGGGAGATTTTCTTTCTTCACAATATTGAAATATGGATACAAACACCAATTCAATTACAAGCACATATGACACTTCTTTCTCGAAATCTAGGAGCTCTAAATCCTTGGTTTGACTCTACCATTCGCCTGAGAAAACCTTTCTCGTGAAACAGCCATAGTCAAGATTCTTGTCCTCAAATCAAGACCTCCTAGTCTTGGTGAAGAACCCCAATCTCACACCAAGAGACAAATCCAGAATACACAAAAAACATGTGAAACATCAAGGTATACTAAGCACAATAATGCTTGGAATATAACATGAAAAAGACTCAAAAATTAACCCTTTTACTAACCACTTAAGCCATCAAGATTCAAATGAGTTAACCAATATCAGTATACAGATAATTTCTCTATAACAATATCTAATGCATGAGCATGTGAGCAAGATAAGAATAGATACAAAATTATGCAAAAACAGTAAGCATATAATAACAATCAAAACAACATAATTTCTCTTCTTCTCACGCATGCAATCTATCTTGCAAAAACAGTTAAACAAGTATGCAAAATGCTCTCTAAATAGCTCTATACAATAGAATGCAATGTATGGTTCTCTGAACGTTGCCTCTTATTTATAGCTTAGAGAATAGGCGGTTACATTCGTTGCAAAACAGTTTAAACAGTTAAACCAGATTTCAGTTATAACAAATAATAGACTAGTTAATTGATTAAGACTCTTCGTTAATCGATTAACGAAACAACAGAATGGCACATAATATAGTTCAAACAGAAAACACACATTTAATAGAAAAGCAGTTGCACTAATCGATTAAGTTACCACGTTAATCGATTAACTGGAA
>NW_017717465.1:0-2249 GCF_001865875.1 Lupinus angustifolius
TTTTTGATGATGACAAACACTTCATCAAAATTCTTCAATTGTTGATGGATAAGCTTGATGATGAATTTGCAGAATGGTTGTTAAAGGCTGTTTTTCGAAGAACAAAGTTAAAGCACATTACTTCCTTGTAGGTAAGCAAAAGTATGTACGGAAGCTTGATAAAAACAACCTGCAAAAAGCTTTATACAACCTACAAAATGTATGTAACACAACAAGCAACCTTTCCCCCCTTTTGAAATTATCAAAATGATAAACGTATTCAATTCTAGTCAAAAGTTATGAGAGTTATTATGGTTATGATGGACTGTAATTAATCAATTAAATTTGGGTAGGTAACTAATTAACCAGCTGTAAGAAGCTTGAACACATTCACAGTTTTACATCATTTAATCAATTAAGTGAAGGAGTTAATTGATTAAATTGACAACAGATAGCCACATAATAGTTTGAAAGGCATGAAGGGTTATGCATAAGCAAATCAAGTGCGAAATGATTAAGCATTTGATATATTTGAGCAGTTTGCAATAGGCACAATCATTCAATATAATCATATATACCAATCATGATCAAGATTCATTTTAAACAAAGTAAAGTGCTATATGCAACATAATTAAAAATCAAGTATGAACGCAATAATTCGAAATCATTTTAACACAAAATGTTAAGTTGTAGAACAATAGTTCAATGGTAGATATAGAGTTATTACAATCCAAATAAAAGCAGCAATGCAATACAAAAGATAAGATCTCAAGAGGAAACAAGGATCAACAAGGTCCATTAGCTAGGAAGACTAAACTAAGGCTCTAAGGTTTCCTATCTAAGGATGAGATGGAGGATTCTTGTTGTCAGGAATCGACGAGCTACAACCACCCTTGATGAAGACACTCAGCTTGTTGAACTCAACACACATTCTTCTAGTCTGAGAATCAGTAGTGGTCTGAATATAGTTCCGCAAGGATTGGTAATGGTTGTCGATGTATGCATTCTGACGCTCCTCAAAATGCTCCAAATCCGTATGATATGAATCCTTAAGAGACTGAAAGTGAAGGTCCATCCTATTATTGACACGTTGTTCCATAGCACATGAGCTTGTCCAAAAGCAGGTTCTTGTGATGCATGTCCTGAATGCTCCCCCTGAGTTGTAGCAAATGGTTCTTGGTTAATGTCTTGATTATCTTCACTGGAAGGATCAAGGTTCGCATTGTTGAAGTCCTCTTGATATTGCCAAGTGTTGTCATACTTGTAGATGCCCATGTTGTGAATTAAACTCTCACCAATCAAGTGATCCTTCTCTGAGCAGTCCATCACTATAGTATCCGAAACATCAATATGTAGATAGTCAATAACTCGGGATATGAAGATACTATAAGGAAGTAGTCTTGATTGAGAGGTGGAGACGCTATACATGACCTTCAAAATCTCGCATGATGTTCTCCTTCACAGCAAACATACACCTCAAATCACTCACGGTAGGTTGTGCATGATTTGTGTTTCTCTGAATCAATGTGTAGGCAATCAAGTAGTGTAGGAGTCTATTTTCTACGGACAGTGACTCAACTTTGGTCAATTCGCCTTGAACATAGATTTGAGGTTTACGCAAACATGACTTCTACATTTCAACAGCGTCAAATGAGTTGTTGTTTGCCCAGCCACAATCACTTAAACTAGCACCAGAACAAGCTAAACCACCCACATTCATAAAAATTTCTTCATTAATTTCGAACAACTTTCTAGCTATCATCGACCAATATTTCCCATCTTTATATCTAAAGTTCACGTAATACTCCCTAACTAGAGCAGGGTAAATATTACCTTTCAATTCCAAGAAGGGGACAACCCCTTCAGCTTGCAAGCCATACGGAAACTCGAAGTTTTGTTCCGCTCTAGCCAAGTCACATTCGCAAGCCGAATATACGTAGGTTTTCTTTCCTGAAATTTATGCAACCGAGTTTCTTGTATAATCAATGAGTAGTATGGGTCCCCGCGGTTCTGCCTTAGTTGTGGAGGTGGCATGATTTTTGGAGCACGCAGTGGACGTTGCGCGGTTGTCTTGATTCTCTTTCCACGTTCTCTGTTCCTAGCAATCAAACACTGAATCATGATGAAGGTTTAGAGGAACGTTGAGGGAAAACCAGGGTAAGGTTTTCAATTTGGGGAAAAACGAATTTCTTGGAAGTACGAGATGAGGAAGATGGTTTATGGAGTGGAAATATAGTGGGGTGATACTGTTTAGGGCTAGGATGAAGCTT
>NW_017717466.1:0-1145 GCF_001865875.1 Lupinus angustifolius
TAATCGATTAAGTGATTTACTTAATCGATTAAATGCATCAGTTACAGTGTTTTGGATGTTTTAAAAGCATGCATGGATTTCAAACTTAATTGGCTAATTGATTTTAAGCTATCACATATATTTAAAGCTTTTAAGCACAAAATCATGGATTATACAAGGAATCATAAGCATTCAAAGGGATCATGCAAGGCAATCACAAAATTATTAATCAAGATATTTTTCATCAAGGATTCCTAGTTCTCTTTGAAGAACATAGAATGTATCTCGTGAGAGGGGCTTGGTGAAAATATCTGCTAAATGTTTAGATGTTTCAACAAATTCCAATACACAGTCACCTTTTTGAACATGATCACTCAAAAAATGATACCTTATTTCAATATGCTTAGTTCTAGAATGCAAGACGAGATTCTTGGAGAGGTTAATGGCACTCGTGTTATCACACTTAATAGAGATCTTTTCTAATATGAGCCCAAAGTCCTTAAGTTGCTGCTTCATCCAAAGGATTTGAGCGCAACACACGCTAGCAGTAATGTATTCCGTTTCAGCGGTGGACAAAGCAACTTACACCAGCGAAGTCGGAATTGGAGTAACCTACCGAGGATAGGGAAGCATCCCTAGGATACCATAATCCCATATTAATAGTTCATTTTAGATATCTCATGATACGTTTTACAACAATATAATGCGATTCTTTTGGCAAAGCTTGAAACCTAGCACACATACAAACGCTAAACATAATACCAGGGAGGCTAGCAGTTAAATATAATAAGGAGCCGATTATCCCACGATATTTGGTTACCTCAATCGCTTTTCCCTTTTCATATTTGTCCAGATAACATGCAGATGTCATAGGTGTAGATGTGTCCTTACACTGCTCCATATCAAATTTCTTCAGTAATTCTTTGCGATACTTCGACTGATGAAGGAAGATGCTACTTTCCATTTGTTTGATTTCAAGTCCAAGAAAGAAGGTCAGCTCACCCATCATCGACATTTCAAACTCCCCCTGCATCAACTCAGAAAACTCCTTACAAAGGATGTCATTAGTAGATCCAAAGATAATATCATCGACATATATATGTACAAGTAAAACATGATTATCAGATCTACGGATGAATAGAGTAGTGTCGACCAAACCTCTTTCG
>NW_017717467.1:0-1445 GCF_001865875.1 Lupinus angustifolius
AAAAAATTTAAAGTTCATGATTGATGCAAATGACAAGAGCATCCTAATGGCCTCAAGTCTAGCTACATGAGCGTAGGTCTCATCATAATCTATGCCCTCCTCCTGGTTGTAGCTTGTGGCCATTAGGCGAGCCTTATTTTTAATTATTAAGCCAGATTCATCTAGCTTATTACAGAAGACCCATCTGGTGCCAATAATGGGATGATCTTTTGGTTTGGGGACCAAGTCTCACACATTGTTTCGCTCGAAGTGGTTTAGCTCCTCTTACAAATGCAACAAAATTACAAAAGTTTCGTAAAGAGCTGCGGGTTACCACCCCCGTAGATATATCACCTAACACCTTATCGAGTGGATGATCCTTTTTAGTTTTCCACGCGATAGGCATTTCCTGATGTTGCTCTTCTACTGTTTGCTCCGCTTCTTGTTGGATTCCATTCATGTCCTAGTATGGCACTTCTTCAAGTGTATCTGAAATATCATCAGAAAATATCTTTCTCTTCTCTTTTGGAGAAGATTCGTCAAAATGGACATGAATAGACTCTTCTACTTGCATGGTATATTTATTAAACACACCGAATGCCTTGCTATGTAATGATTACCCTAAGAATATGCTCTCATCAGCTTTCGAGTCAAACTTTCCTAAAATTCTTTGTCCATTATTCAAAATAAAACATTTGCACACGAAAGCATGAAGATGAGCAATATTTGGCTTTCGACCTTTAAAAATTTCATAAGGTGTTTTTGAAGAAGTAGGTCTAAGTAGTACTCTATTTATTACATAACACATTGTGTGAACTGCATCAGCCCAGAAATACTTTGGGACCTTGCTCTCATTTAGCATAGTCCTCGCGAGTTCCTCTAGAACTCTATTTTTCCTGTCAACAACTCCATTTTGTTGAGGGGTACTGATAAGTGCCAAACATACCTAAAAATCATACACTTTTATGGCACTTATCTTAAGCATAATTGAGAAAAACCAACTTAAAACAATACTTTTGGTATAAAATATCACAATTTGGTATATTTGTGTTTTTATTGTCTTTTTATGTATTTTGTAGGAAATAAAATGAAAAAGAGAAAAGATTCATGATCAAAAAGCAACAAAAGTCAAGAAAATCAAGGTGCTCAACCAGACAGCTGAGCGTGGAACAAACCTCGCTGAGCTGACCTGGCCACCTGCCTGACCTGGACCAAACTGCTCAACTAGGCAGCTGAGCGGACCTGCTTTGCCGCTCAGCCTAGCACCAGACTAGGCCTAGCATGGTCAGAAATATGCTTGACACGGTCAGAAACGACCCTGACACAAGACCAAGCTGCTGAACAAGCTGCTCAACGGTCCAACCAAGCTGCTCAGCAGAATACCAGACTCCTGGCCAGATTAGCAAGCACCAAGCCACGTCCCATTCAACACGGTCAGAAGCTGCTGAACAAGCAGCTCAGCGGTG
>NW_017717468.1:0-445 GCF_001865875.1 Lupinus angustifolius
TTTAGGATATACACTAAAAGGAGGATTTCAGACCTTGGTGTTTGGGGTTAACCAAAGTAAAACATAAGAACTTGTCTAAGTAGTTCAAACTCAAAAGAAGATGAGAAATATATTTTCCTTATTCAAAATGATCTTGTCTCCTCAAGAATTTGTTAATATTTAGTTTTATGTTTATTGTTACTTGTTTATATTCACTTCAATTCAAAACCATCAGAATATGTTCAACTCCATTATTTGTGCATTGACATATTTATGTGATTTATTTTACTAGGCAATTCCTTGTGGTTCGGCATAACCTTATATTATACTACAATTGAATCTTGAAAGAGGTGTAAATTGTAAAATAGTAAAGTGTTATCAATAAATTTATTTGTTGAAAACACCTTTTAATATACAAAAGTGATGAAACTAACTTACTAACTTTTATTTATTGTTATTTACTTTC
>NW_017717469.1:0-831 GCF_001865875.1 Lupinus angustifolius
TAACTGGAATATTCTTGAAACCATTATACCGGCATTGGAATTTATTTTAGCAAAGCCGAGATGGCACCGAGTTCTCTTACTTACAAAAAGGACATAACGAAAATGAGAGTATTAATCTTTCAACAAATTCACACTGCTGTCAGGACAATTTGTTGAGAGAAGAAAACTCCCAACTAAAATAAACACCGAATAAAACGCTTTCAACAAATTGGCGCCATTGCTAGGGAATTGCTTTAATAATAAAACATTTCATATTTATATGTCATTAATCAAATAATTGTGCATAACATTTTCTTTCTCTTTTGTATAAATTTATTTTTCCTTTTGTACATCTTTATTTTTATGTTTTGTACATTTGAAAAAAAAAATTAAAAACTAAAAAAAGAAAAAAAGTGAATTAGTGGAGTGAAAATCCACTAGTTAAGAAACCTTTTATTGTTGTTATAAACTTTTTAGGAGATGTGGAGGCACCCCTCATCAACTTTTCAAAAGGGATTGAAATAAACAATGATTAGTGGCTAGACTTTTTCTTTAAGAAGGGAAGTCACTTGAATCCTTAAAGGTTAAGTATTCACAATGTACTTTTTGATGATGATAGGATACTTTATCTTGTGATACTTTAACCAAACATCTCCATCAACATGCCTTAGTAAATGATTTTGAAATTGTCAAATTAAGTTTTAAAACTAAGAGCATGCTTGTTACATTTGTGCCAAAAATGAATTATTCCAAACTTCAGAACTCCTAAAAAATGTGTTATTTTGTTCACCATTTAACAAAATAAATTCATGAAATTCTGAATGGATTTATTTATGGATGTTTGGTGTGATA
>NW_017717470.1:0-786 GCF_001865875.1 Lupinus angustifolius
ATGAGGAGTTGATGGCACCACTATGTAGGATAGGATAGTGAAAACAAGGATAATGAAATTTTGTGTTCTCCTAAAATTGGTGGTTAGTTTTACTTTTCTTTTTCATTCTTTCAAAATATTATACAAACTTCATAAAAATAATTTTTTGACTTGAGGACAAGTCAAATACTTAAGTTGGGGGAGTGTGTATAACATGTTGAAAGAATGAAATTTTGCTGTATTTTAAAACTTTCTGCTGTTTCTGCTGTATTTTAATTCCTTAGTGTGTTTATTTTTATTTTTAGTGTGCTTACTTGTTAAAATTATTTTTTAGTGTGTTTGTTTTTTCTTTTTGAAGATTTATTTAAAAAGTGAATTTGTTGAAACTAAACAAAGTAAATAAACACAAACTTGGCTTAAACATTTTTCGGTCTTTGTAAATTACAAGCTTTGATGAGAAACATGAGATGAAAAATTGAAAATTTTGTGAATAATTCATAATGTTATAACTTGGATAAAATGCAAACTTTTTGGAAAATCATTTATCATGACCTTGTAAATTTGTTTAAAAATCAAAGAGTTGTACATAAACTAACCTTGTGAGGGAGAGTAAACCAAACACAATAATTATGTGAACTTAGTGAGAAACTTTTTGGTTTTGTACAATTGATTTTGTTTGAATCTTTCTTTACTTGGTTGCACACAATTTGATAGGATATGATCAATGCAAGTTCTTTCAATTAGAATGAGCCACATGATCAAATATAGGAATATCCTTTGTTAACCCCTTTGAGCCTTAAAATAAAA
>NW_017717471.1:0-62278 GCF_001865875.1 Lupinus angustifolius
ACCAACCAAAAATAGGAATATCCTTTGTTATCCTTTTCAAAATTAACCCTTGAGCCTAATATGGAAAAACAAAAATAATCTCCTATACTTTTCTAAGTAAAAAGAGATCATTTTTTAAAAGGAAGGTTGATGGATGAAATTAAGTTGGGGGGAATGGTTGGCCATGTAACAAAATGTTCAAGGAAAACTCTCAATTTCTTTACAAATCAAAAAGTAAAGAAAAAAATCCAAAATAAAAAAGGAGTGAAAAGAGATTGACAAAATTAAAGAGAAGTTACACAAAATGGTCAAGAAAAAGAATGAGGGAAGGAAAAATGGAAAAAAGTTGAAAAGACCAGTCAAGCACCCAACATCAGTCAGGTCAGCAAGCACCAGACCAAGTCAGCCATGTACCAAGCACCAGGCCAAATTGAAAAACCAATTTCCTTTCATAACCAAGCCTCATTACAACCTAAATAAGACCTTAGTGATTTTTGAAAAAATTGTGCAATAAAAGTAAGTGTTGAGATGAAAAACAAAATTAAATTCTTGCAAACCAAGTCAGCCATGTACCAAGCACCAAGCCAAGTCAGCCAAACACCAAGCACCAGGCCAGACCAGTCAAGCACCAAGCACTAGGTTAGGTCAGCCAAGCACCAAGCACCAGGCCAGGTCAGTCAAGCACCAAGCACCGGGTCAGGCAAGCACCAGGCCAGGTCAGCTAAGCACCAAGCTAGGTCAGCTAAGCACCAGGCCAGGACAGCCAGGTCCACGCCCAGCTGGAACTAGGTCACACCCAGCGTGGACCAAGCTGACCTGGTTGACCTGGACAACAAACCCAATTTTGAAGAAAGCTAAGTCAACTCATGGAACATCCTACTTTTTCTTTGCTTGAAGGCCAAGAGCTGTGGTTGTTATTTTACCTTTGTTTGGGGATAAAAAAAGTTTTAAGTTGGGGGGAGTTTGATAAGTGCAAAAAGTATACACTTTTCACCATCATTTTATGGCACTTATCCTATGCAAATTGTAGAAAACCAACTTAAATTAACACTTTTTAGGTGAATTTTGCATGATTGAATAAATTAGTTCTTTATTAATTCTTGTCCAAGTTTTCTTTGAGTTTTGTAGGAAATTGAATATTAAAGAATAAATTCAAAGATGGACAAGAATTCAAGCCAAAATTCAAGACAAAAGCTCAAAATGAATTGCTAAAAAGTAATCAAGTTAAAGCATGTTTTTCATGTAATTCAAGAGGAGAATGAAGTTGGCAAAATAGGTGCAAAAATATGATTTTGTATCCTATTTGGGAACTTAAAGCATTTAATCTTTGGATAGATGGCTAATGCTCCTACAACTTTCATTTGGATTATGGTATGTTTATATTTCTTTCTTCATTATAATTTCATTTGAATTTTAATCATTCAAGTTGGTGCTTAGGTTAATTTTATTTGTTTGAGAAGTACTTAATGCTCTTTTTAGATTGATCACCTAAAAACTGATTTCAAGTCATAAAAATTACTTGTCTCAAACACTTAACAAATGAACTGTGTACTACTTAGTTTATTTTCCAAGTTAAACATATTTTTCTTAAGATCTTATATTTATTACTACTTCAATATTAGAGTAGCCAAGATTAGGGTGTGACAACCTAGTCTCTTTGTGGACGTAGTATTGTTTAGTAGTGAATATAAGTGATCACCATTCTACCATTTTAGGACATGCACTAAAAGGAGGATTTCAGACCTTGGTTTTTGAAGTTAATCAAAGTAAAACATAAGAACTTGTCTAAGTAGTTCAAATACATAAGAAGTTGAGAAATACTTTCATCATTCAAAATGATCTTGTCTCATCAAGAATTTGTTAATACTTAGTTTATGTTTCTTGTTAAGTGTTTATGTGCATATCAAATCAAATAAAAAACAACCAAAATATGTTCACTCATTATTTGTGCATTGACATATTCATATGATTCATTCTATTAGACAATTCTTTGTGGTTCGACATAACCCTATACTATACTACAATTGAATCTTGAAAGAGGTGTAAGTTGTAAAATAGTAAAGTGTTATCAATAAATTTATTTGTTGAAACACTTTTTAATACACAAAAGTGATGAAACTAACTTACTAACTTTTATTTATTGTTATTTACATTCCTCAATTTATTTATTCTTTAATACCAACTTTCCACAACTTATTCACATGATTATTAGAAGTAACTTGTAACTGGAATATTCTTGAAACCATTATACCGGCGTTGGAATTTATTTCAACAAAGCCGAGATGTCGAACAAAGAATAAAATCGAGTTCACTTACTTAACCAAATAAAGAAAACATATCGAAGAGAAAACTCCTTTCAACAAATTGGCGCCATTGCCGGGGACAATTTGTTAAGGGGGAAACCTCTCAAATAAATCTTTCAACACTTCCTAACACAAGAAATTTAATACAAATCAGCACATTTATTATTTTTCTTAAGGAAAATGTTATTTTTAATGGGACAGATAATTAACCGTAAATTAATTTATATAGCTAAAAAAATTAGTTTAGTTTTAGTTATTCCACTAATTTAAGCTAATAATCTAAGGCAAGTCACACATTTAAATAGTCCAAGTATAAGTCTAAGCTTTAAATACTTTTCAAGCAAAGAAAAAGATTAGACAAGTCAAGGCGCTACTATAAGTTATATACCATTCCTTCTTCTTCATTAATAACTAACACTAGGTGTTAAAAATGAATTAGGATTAATGGAGAGGTAAGTGCATTTTTTGTACTTGTTTGTAGTGACAAAAATGTAATTTTATTATAATTAAAAGGGTAGATGTGTCATTAGAAATTTTATTTTATTTTATTTTTTGAAGCACTCGTCTCTCCATTAGTGGAGAGGATATTAACTCGTTAAAATTTATGGGAATAGAAAACTGCAATCATTCATATTTTATTTTTTTGGGTTAAGAAACATTCATATTCTATTGTAGAAAACTGCAAACATTCATATTCTATTATAAAAGGTAGATATGTTCCCAAAAAATAGAGCAAAGATGTGACAATTTCTTTAGACAAGAGGGTGACAAAGTCACCACAATTTCAACTTATTCATGGGAAGAGGTTATTAGCGTTGTTCTTAATGGAGTAAGAATATTCTTAGTCTGTTATTCATTGTGTCATTTTTATTTTCTGACTTTTGTTCTTAAGTAAAAAAATTATTGGTTATTTTTAACAAGAGGAAGAGATGAGAGAGATAGATGTTGTGGGAAAAAATAAATGTTGTGAGACCCAAATAAAAATGATATTTGTCATTGTAAGAAAAAAGTAGATATTGTTCTTATTTCATATGAAGTTGTAATAAATTATAAAATAATGTGTAAGATCCAAATAAGAATGAAAATGTTATTTGATATTGTGGATGTTCTCATAAAATGTAAATTGATAGAGATAGTGCATGGTACTACAACATTCAATAAAGATAAGAAAGAGAATGTTTCAGCAATAAAACTCACCTGTCAATGTAAAAATTTATATATATTTAATATATCATTTATTTGTATAACTTTTATTTTAAGAGTCAATAATTGAAAATAAACAATAAATAATGAAAGACAATGTAAAAAAACTCTTAGATATTGGTGCATACATTTTTTTTCTTAATGAAAATGTATAGGAAGCATTATGTTAATAGACCCAACTAATGCATCTGACTTGCATCATTAAATTTATTTTTAATCCACATGGAATATGGCACATTATAACATGTAGAAGAATATTTAACAAATTCAACAATTAGTAGATAATAAATAATCCATATCCAATTGGTGCATAGGATTATTTTTATGTCATTCAATTTCAATAGTTAGTTTTAATGGGTGAATACAAAGCATTCAATTTCAATAGTTAGTTTTAATGGGTGAATACAAAGCATAAGTCTTTCCTGTTTATTATCTATTTAACATTTATAAGCTATGTGATGATGATTATAAATTGATTCTGCATTTAGAGATGTTGCTCTTGACACAATGTTACCATTTGGTGCAGGAATTTATAATTCCACGAAATGGCAATGAAATAAAATGTGTTGGAATTAAATGTTCATTTCCAATTCATATTGTTGGGTTTAGAATTGATGCATTAATAAAAATAAATTTAATTTAAATGAAATAAGTATCCTTCTTGTGATATATAAACAAAGAACTTTGGTATCTGTCGAAATTTAAATGACATAAGGAGAGAATATATCAGCCACTTTATATCCTTCTTCCATATGATTGTGTTGCACCGACCATGGTGAAATCAAGACTAAATTATAATTATACATTATGATTTTTACTCAAATTACGTATAGTATTTTTTATTATCTACATTATTAAATCATTCTTAATTTATATTCCATATACCAATAATGTATCAGTCTAAATGATATCTTACTTGATCATTAGAATGATTAAAATATTACATGATTAACTCTTGTGAATCATTTGTGAGGAGGGACAATGATGCATCCTAAAAGGATATGTTTCTTACTTATAGGATGATATAATATTTTTGGTTATACCAAAAATATTCAATATGCATAGTATCATCGTTATTAATTCGGAGGTTATGGGTTAAATTCTTTGAAATAACATTTTTTTATTTCGAATTTAGATTCTCTCCCATACTTGATTGAGGGTCCAGTATTGGAGAGAAATGATGACATGTGGCATGAATAAATTTTTAATTGTACAAATTTTGAATTATTTTGAATAAAATTATTTTAAAAATTAGCAAACTCTCAGTTTTCTTGTATTACAATACTCAACTCTCTAGTATCGAAGGTAAGGTAGGATACAAGCCGAATTAAGTCAAACCATAACTCAACTTCATAAGAATTTACTATCCTTGAAACTTGACTCGAGTTCGAAATGAATTGTATTTCTACCTAGAATTTGGCTCAATTGAAGTTTGAGTACTATTCTGTTCGACTCATTTCTCGAATTCGTTTGGTTCATCAAGGGTTCAAGAACAGTTTAGTTTAATTCATGAGCTCGATTGATTCAATTTGTTAGTTCAAATTGTGATTATTTATTTAATATATATGAAATTAGAAATTTTCTATATATAATATATAATCTATATACATACATACATATATATAATTAAGTCAATTTATAAACCAAATTTATTGAGCGAAATAATGAATCATGTGTCAAACGAATGTCCAGTTTATTTATTTCATTGTGAGTCTGACTAAAGAGGATCTAAACTCTTTACTTATAGAAGTAAGATCGCATGCATATACCATCTTAAATCGTACTCGATAAGAATCTATTATGCTCAAAATAATTTTATATATAAACAATATCATATAAATAATTTTGAAAGTATACTAGAAAATATTTTTTATATATGAACAATATCATATACAATATTCAAAAGTTATCTAAATAGCCTGACTCATTACCCATGTCCTCATTAGATTGAACCATTGATATTTGGACCGGACCGGACGGTCCAACCGTCCCCCGGCATGGTGGGCGGCCCCGTCTCACCCCCAAACCCGGACGCTCTTTCAGGCCGCTTCTGACCGCTGAAAATCCGGTCGAACCGGGTTAAGCCTAGGTGGCTCAACCGGCCGGCCCAACCAGTGGAAAAAATGTTCAGAGAAATAAAGTAGGTGGCTTAAGCTTGGAGAAACCAAACAGGGGGAAAGAAAAGAAAGGGTTTAGAAAACAGTCACAGCAGCACCGTTCATTCTAGAAGAAGACAGCTGCAGCAGCACCACTCATCCCAACCGCCGTTCCTCACCTACTCCAGGTTAGAATCATCAAACTAGATCCAATGAAAGAAGAGAATGAACATAGATGAGTATTGAAGAAGGATACATAGGGTGTGAAGAAAATGAGGGAAAGTTTGACACTTTGATGAAGAGGAATATGGTATGTAAAGGGTGAGGGGGAATGGAAACTAAAAAGAGGAAGAGAAACTGTAACAACCATTCTCTTCTCTTGCTTCACTTCTCTATGTGAGGATTATTTTACTATTTCAATTTGCAACAGTAAGTAAAAGAAATAGAATAGTTTGTTAGAGAAGTTGGGCATTATAATAAATTAATAATGTATAATGACTTTCACTTCTCTGCCTTATAGTTTATAATAGAGTTTAAAAATGTTAGTGTAAATTTTTGTACAGTGTTAGCGCATTCACTATTTCTTTGTATTACTTTTGTGTGAACTGAATGGATGATTAACATATAAATAATTTGCTGACAGTGTAAAAACACTTACACTATGAATTTATACATATTAAATATTTTATAATAATGTATCTTGCCTTCGCTTTGTAACAATATATACTTATTTGTGCTTGTGCTATACAGATGTCACATTGCATGTGATTGCCTATACTTTATAAATCTCTCACTGTATATTCTTTTGTAATATATGTGATTGTGTTTTGAAAAATTCCTATAATTTTAAATATGATATTAAGTTCTACAAATACAACTTTAACTAATAATTCCTATTATTTATAGCAAAATCCGGTCCGTCCGAAGGTCTAACCGGTTTAACCGGTTAGAACCTATATGGAACCTTTTCTGGGTTGATGTTCAGCTCGGGTTTCATAACATTAGATTCAACGAGAGAAAAGGGGTTAATTTTTAACCACTCAAAAAATTATTTGAAAAAACAAACTATTTAACATAGTGCTCAAAAAGTTTATCAAATGTTTTACATTTGGTAGGAACGATAGAAATACGAGAAAAGTTGTATGTTCTATGTTTGAGGTATATTCCTTAGATTGTCCAATTCAAACAAAAAAGGCACAAACAGAAAGAAAAAGTAACAAAAATAATTTAAAACACAATAGCGAAATGAAGGAGAAAGGTGAAATAGAAAGTTACCTCCTAGGATCTTATTCTGTTGATTGGGGAAGTAATTAGAGATTTGGAAGATGAGAGTTTAGTGTGTAGGTATTAACCAACCTTCTTTTAATTCTTTGCATCTTCTTTCATTCTTTCTGTTATTTCAAGAAATTCGTAGGTTTAGTTTTTCTTCTGTTTCTAGTCGTTGGGATTTGGTGGCAAATTCTGTTTTATTAGTTAGTCAATAGGTGCCTTGCTTTTCAAGCAATATCTCTTGTATAAATAAAACTTGAATGGTTCAAGTATAATCAATGAAAACAAAGAATATTCAAGCATACTTTTGCAAGATGGTATCAAAGCTCTCGATCTGAGAGTTTTGCTGCGCAAAATCCATCTCAAAATTTCAAACAAGGCCAATCACTCTGAAGAATCAAATCTGTGCCATTTTTTTTTCCAGCAAACTCTTCAACCAAATTCTTCAATACTTCTGATCCTTCCAACTTAGGATACAAACCAAAATTCATATAAAAAAGGTTTGAAACTCTTTTCATAATTCTCTCTGATTTCTTCTCTGTGATTTATGTTTCGTTTTCATTCTGCAAATCATGGAAGATATTAATTTTGATGATTCCCAAAGCATGGTCCCTCCTAGAATTGATTTACAAAATCCTTGTAATCCCTATTATCTTCATCCCGGAGAAATCCCAGGTTGCATTCTTGTGACTAAACCTCTTGAAGGGAGAAACTACCATTCATGGAGTAAGTCCATGAGGAGAGCTTTACTCTCAAAGAACAAATATAAGTTTGTTGATGGTTATATAAGAATTCCAAAGACCAGTGATCCTGAGTATGATACTTGGGAAAGATGCAACACAATGGTAGCTTCTTGGATTACAAGAACTCTAAACCCTCAAATTGCTGAAAGTATTGTGAACATAGATAGTGCTCAAGAACTTTGGCAGGATCTAAGGGATACATTCTCAAAAGGTGACTATTTTCGGATATCCAATTTACTACAAGAAGTTCATTCCACCAAACAAGGGGATAGAGACATCTCCACCTACTTTACTGCCCTCAAAACCTTTTGGGAAGATCTTGAGTCTCTAAGACAATTGCCCACCTGCACTTGTGATATCCAATGCAAATGTAATCTTGTTAAAAGAATCAAAGAAAATAGAGAACCAGAGTATGTGATTTGCTTCTTAAAAGGTTTGAATGACCAATACCACACCTCTAAGTCTCAAATCCTTCTTATGGAACCACTACCCACCATAAATAAGACATTCTCTTTAGTCATTCAAGCAGAAGGACAAGTTAATGAACAAACTTCAGGTGAGTCTAAGGTGTTGTTTAATAGTCAAGAGCAGCCTTGGAAACAAGCCTCTAGAAGAAGCTCTTTTAATATCACAAGAGGGAGATGTAGAACAGGTGGGAGATTTTATAACAATAGATCAACTCCAGTAAAAGTATGCACTCACTGTGGAAAGGAGAGACATACCATAGAAACATGCTATTTCAAGCATGAGTTTCCTCCCAACTATAACAAACTCAGACCTATAATGGGATCTGCTAACAACATCACAAAGACACAATCAACCACTACTAGCACAAATAAGGACAAAGGCACTGGCTTACAATTCAATCCTGCACAATATGCTCAACTCACTTCCTTACTTCAGCAAGCAGAAATCAACCCTACTTAACACTAGGTCAATCAGTTGAGCCTAACCAACACTGCACTACCATCCACTACTGATGCACCAGATCACAATACTACATCAGGTAAAATCAATTATTGGATATTAGATAGTGAAGCCACTGATCATGTAAGTCCTTCTTATCTGATTTTGATTACTATCAATTAATTAAACCTTTCAAAATTAGATTACCAAATGGAACAATTACCATTGCTAACCATAGTGGAACTGTCACTCTATCTGATAACTTGGTTCTATATAATGTTCTACACATACCAAACTTCAAGTATCATTTGATTTCTATACACAAACTCACTACCTCCCTCAATTGCAGATTGATATTTGACAAGTCTCATTGCCTTATTCAGGATATGAATACCTTGAAGACGATTGGACATGTTGAAGCTCTCAATGGCTTGTATATGCTCAATATGGCTACAAGTTCAAGTAGATTCAATTTACATCTTGTCAATACAATTTCTGATAATCAAACTAATGTTTCTTTTGATTTATGGCACTCTAGATTAGGCCATCCATCTAATTCTGTTTTGCATGATATCCCTAAAACCTTTTCTGATGTTAAATACAATGCCTCTCATGTATGTGATTTTTGTTACATGGCAAAACTAACTAAATTACCCTTTCCAAACAGCTTACATAAAAGCAATTTTGTTTTTGATATTGTTCACATGGATATATAGGGACCTATAGCTATTTCCTCAATCCATGGCCATATATATTTCCTTACTATCATAGATGATTTTAGTATGCATATGTGGTTGTATCTCATGAAAACAAAAAGGGAGGCTAGAACCCTTGTCTAGAACTTCACTACTCTGGTTCAGACCCAATATCATAAAACAATTAAGACCGCAAGAACAGACAATGGCTCTGAATTTAGCATGCCTTCTTTTTACCAAACCCTTGGCATCATTCACCAAACTAGTTGTGTGGAAACATCACAACAAAACTCCATGGTTGAGAGGAAACATAAACATCTTTTGAATGTCACAAGATCCATCTTATTTCAGTCCCACTTACCCAAGGTTTATTGGGGCTATGTTGTCAAACATGCTACTTACTTGATCAACATATTACCTAGCCCTGTTTTACATAACAAATCTCCTTATTCCCTTTTACATAGCCAAGAACCATCCTTAGACAACCTAAGAATATTTGGAAGCTTCTGCTAGGCATGCACCCTTCAGCACCATAGAACCAAATTGGATTCAAGAGCTAAGAAATGTGTTTTTTTAGGGTATCAACATGGGACCAAGGGATATCTACTTTTAGATCTTAATACCAGATAAATTTTCCTCTCAAGGAATGTTGTTTTTAAAGAACACATATTTCCCTATGACATTAGTCAGCCTTCCCTACAATTTCACACTGATCCAATTACCCAAACTACCAATATAGAATACCTATTCCTTGATTTCCCTCATCCTCAAACTCAAACCAACCTCCCTGCAAACATAACCCCAGAGACCCTACCTAAACCAATTATCCAACCAAACTCCTCACCTCAAGACCTTCGAAGATCACTAGAATTAGACATCTTCCCTCCTACCTACAAGACTTTCATCACTCTCTCCTTAACCCTACATATTCCCCTACCTCACCTAGTCTTAAACATCCCTTAGCCTCTGTCCTATCCTATCACAATTGGTCACCCAAGCATTTACATCACACTTTATCCATCTCCACTAAATATGAGCCAAAGACATATAAACATGCTATTAAATCTCCTCATTGGATAGAGGCTAAGCAAAATGAGCTTAATGCTCTAGAACGCAATCACTCTTGGTTCTTAGTTGACCTTTCACCCAACAAAGTTCATATAGGTGCCAAATGGGTCTACAAAATTAAACACGAATATGATGGTAGCATAGAAAGGTATAAAGCAAGCCTTGTTGCAAAGGGGTACAATCAAACTGAAGGAATTGACTATTTTGACACATTTGCCCCTGTCATCAAGCTCACTACTATTAGGCTTTTATTAGCCATTGTCTCATGCCAAAATTGGTCCATACACCAACTTGACATTAACAATGCCTTCTTACATGGTGATCTCCATGAAGAAGTCTATATGTCCATACCCCCTGGAATCGTTGGACACAAATCTACCCAAGTATGCAAGTTACACAAATCCATTTATGGTCTTAAGCAAGCAAGTAGGCAATGGTACCACAAGTTATCCTCTACTCTATTTTCCCTTGGCTATACTCAATCACAACATGGCCATTCTTTGTTTACCAAATATGCATCTACTCATTTACAACATTGCTCATATATGTTGATGATCTCATTTTAGCTGGCACTAATTCTACTGAAATTTCTTTTGTTAAGCATAATTTGCATAAACTGTTTCGAATTAAAAATCTTGGTTCTTTGAAATTTTTTCTTGGTCTTGAAATAGCTAGAAGCACTAAAGGTATAACATTGTGTCAAAGAAAATATGCACTAAACATTCTTTCAGATACAGGTTTTCTTTCTTCCAAACCAATAGCAACACCAATGGTGAGAACTTCCAAAATGCATCAAGGAGATGGTGAACCTCATCCAAATCCTGCCCTATATCGAAGATTAGTTGGAAGACTTCTTTATCTAACAAACACAATACCATATATCTCCTTTGTTGTCCAGCAACTCACTCAATTCATGGCCTCTCCTACAACAACTCATCACAAAGCTCTCACCAGAGTTCTGAGATACATCAAATCATCACCTGGACAAGGCCTTTTTTATCCAGCATCTTCTCAACTCACTCTCGAGGCTTTTTCTAACTCTGACTAGGCATCTTGCTTAGATACCAGAAAATTAATTTCTGGTATTTGTGTCTTCTTGGGCAATTATCTCATATCTTGGAAATCCAAGAAGCAACAAACCGTGGCCAAGTCTTCATCCGAGGCAGAATATAGGGCACTTGCCTCTACTTCATGTGAAATACAATGCATCACTTATCTTCTTCAATCTCTTTAAGTTCCTTACACATCTCCAGCTTTGTTATATTGCGGCAATGCCTCAGCTTGTCACATTGCAAACAACAATGTCTTTCATGAAAGCACAAAGCATATCGAAATCGATTGCCATGTGGTTCGTGAAAGACTTCTTCAGAAGCTATTCCATTTATTACCCATATCTTCTTCAGAACAGTATGCCGATATTCTCACGAAATCATTAAATCCAACCCCTTTTCATTACTTGCTTTCCAAGCTTGGAGTAATTGACATACATTCTCCAGCTTGAGGGGCTATTAACCAACCTTCTTTTCATTATTTCTGTTATTTCAAGAAATTCATAGGTTTAGTTTTTCTTCTGTTTCTAGCCATTGGGATTTGGAGGAAATTTTGTTTTGTTAGTTAGTCAATAGGTGCCTTGCTTTTCAAGTAATCTCTCTTGTATAAATAAACCTTGAATGGTTCAAGTATAATCAATGAAAAGAAAGAATATTCAAACATACTTTTACAAGAGTAGATGTTGAATGAGAATAAAGTTAAAGATGAGGGGGTTGGTTTAAAAAATTAAAATGTGGGTGTTAAATGGTACAAATGTCATGAAATGTAATCGACATGTATTAGGTGTACAATATTTAATATGTATGAACAAGTCGTTGGTCTAGTGGTATAAGGTTTCGCTAGATTTCCAGCATGACCAAAAGGTAAAGACTTCGATTTCTGTGAGCTATATTTGTTTGGATAGACAGTCACACACCCTAGAAGAAATTAGTTCATTAATCAAAGGGTGACGGAATATTTTTAGTGATAAAAAACATTTAATATGTATCATGAAAACTATAGGTATCCTGAGAAACTTATGTTAATGATCTTTTTGTTTCGAAAAACATTATTTTTCGGCTGTTAGTTTGGGAACTCGAGTAAATAATAATATTTTAGTCAAATATAACTAACTAATAATATTTAGAAAAAATTACCAATGTTTAGTCCTATGTAATAATTTCTTAATTTGCATACCTTACACATCAAACATATGAAATGATGGGAGTAGTTTCTAATTTGTAAACAAGGGGTTATGACCACATTAAAATTAAAAACACAGTTTTATGAGATTTTACCCAAAAAAGAGAAAAAGCTATATGAGATTTTACCCAAAAAGGAGAAAAAGCTATATGAGAAAAATAAAATTGATTGTGCTATAGGAATGCCGGTAATTCTGGTTTTGCACACATTTCACCACCTTTGTATTTATGTCCACAAAGTGACAAAACATAGAAATATCACATAGGTGGTCTTGTCTTTCCCACCACTTTCCTTTCAACCTTCTACCTCTTCCACTGCCAACTTGTTTCTCACGTAAATTCTTCATGCACATTCTTTTTTTTATTTTTTCTCTAAGTTCTATATTCTGATATGTTGCTTAGTTTGTATGTAACATTTATATAAAGTTTCAATATTAGTGTCATTTTTCTGTTATTTATTGTTCATTATGGCATTACCAACAACCATGTTGAGGTATCTTTTGTTACACTATATCATGGTTGAATGCATTGCAACATGGATTTTCATTTTAATGATCCATGCCATTCTGCATCATATGATGCATAATGCCCATGAGATTATTTTGCGTTCCATCATGATTCACACAAAAAAGTTCGATGATTGAAATGGGGGCATTTTTTTGTATCCTTTTCATTTTTTCTCTTGCTTGAAATAATATATTAGGAGTTAGTTTGGTTGTAAATATGAATGGTGCTAAGTCCAACATTTTAAACCATTTCCTAGATAATGAGGTAGGCGATGTTACTTCTCAACATGCCCCTCCATATAAGTTTGTTGAAACATGCAAAAGGTTACCTCTTTGGCTAAATGATGTTTTTGGCCTATGAGAACTATCGAGAATTTGGACTTGGCTCTCGAAACTAATTAGCAATGAGGGGAATAGTCCAAAAGGTATTTAAATTATTACCATGAGGTAGACGATATCCGACTTACTATTGGGTTTACCACAATTAACAATTGTGGGAAAATGTGGCCGACTTAATTGTAGAGGCTACGGAAACCATAACATAGTAACCTCAATTGCAATCACGGATCCAGATTCCATCACAATTATTTCTCCCTGATACAATGTTGAGAATGATGGCATTGTTTCTAATCCTTTCATTGTTTCTAATACAACAAATCCATTGGCAATGTTACTCATTTATAGGATTTAGAGAAACACTTCCATCTGAAGAGATTGGCAGCCAGAGGTGACATGAAGAAGGCTTTTGGATTGGCAAAAGCACATGGGCATCATAAGGTGCTTATATCCAACAAATTTTATTTGTCAAAAATTTCTTCTTTTTTCAAAATCACTTTAAAGAAATAGTGATAAATTGCAGGGATTGGATACTGCAATTGTTAAAGCAACAAACTATGACCATGCATTGCCCAAGGAAAAACACATTAGAAGTATGTGATACTCAACTTCTTTTAGATAAATGGTGAATGTGGAGAAAATAAGTAACTATACCTAGTTTCCATACACTAGTTAACTAGCTTTAGCTTCTATAACCTTATATGGAGTTGTTTTTATTACATTTCTAGACTATATTGGGATAACATTTGATTTATATGTCAAGATATTTTAAATTGTGCTCCGCAACTACAACTATGGCCACAATATTGTGGTTTTGGGAGTCTCCACAATGACATTGCTACCACAATTGTGGTCGCATTTTCCAGCAAACATAACTGCAATCGCGGCCGGAACAACAATTTAAAATACTGATGGAGATATTCCGTGTTTTGAGGTGGAGTAAAAATATGTGCTAATATGAGTTGTTGTCTGAATATATTGTACAAAGAACTGTTATAATTTTGTATTCTCCACATTCATCATTTACTTTACACAATTGTAACTTTGTTTTGTTTCTTTCTTTTCTTTCCATTTTATACTTTTCAGATGAAAATTGTTGCTATCATGCTATTGAACAAGTAAAGTTGTTCTGTTTACTATTTTCCTATAGTTTAAGCCTTGAAGGTTTTATGTGTGCAGTAGCAGTCTTTATATTTTCCCCATAATACAAAGTTTTCTGACTAAGTTGCAGCCTCATTTACTTGACCACCCTTTTTACAAAGTTTTTCTGACTCTTGTGGGATTTTTCAGCCATTTTTCAATCACTCTCTCCATCAAAACCTCGCAGTGAAGTTGTTTATTGTATTCATGGTCTTGCCAGGCGCCTGAGCCAAACTTACAATTGGGCTGTATGTTCTTGATTATCTTCTATTATGTCATTTCCTTGATACAAATGAAGCTTTTTTTCGTTCAAATCTCTTGATATTAGTTATTTCTCAGGTTGCCGTGAAAGCACTTATTGTTATACATCGCGCAATGAGGGAACTTGACAGCACAGTTTGGGTTGAACTTGTCAATTATAGGAGGGGAAATGGCTGTTTGATTAATATAGCGCACTTTCGTGATTCGTCAAGCCCTTATGGTACTTGTTCGGCTTATTCTCTTATTTCCTTACTCCCCCGACTAATTAATGATGTATAATGTTGTGGTTAATCTCGTGTATTGAATGATTAATGGGCTAGTGTTAACCATCCAGTACACATGGTTAACCAACGACAATGTATACATCACTAATCAGGTGTGAAAAAGTGTTGTGAGAATATATCAGTTGAATTTATATTTCCAAGCATGTTTACTGACACGAAGCTTTTGGTGTCAAGCATTGGATTATTCTGCTTGGATTCATAACTATGCCTTGTACCTTGAAGACCGGCTGCAATGTTTTCTCATAATGAACTACGATGTCGGGACAAATAGCTCGGTGAGAGAAACCTTATGTGATATTTTCAGGAAGTTTTCTGCATGATCATAAGCTTACTTGGTTATTATTCACATATGCATCTTTATTTTAACATGGCATTATCTTGTTTCTTAGCTAGTGCTAGATTGTTCTTACTATCAGCTTTTTGAGAACAAATTTTCAGTTTCCCCTTCTTTTAGTTGAATTTTGATGAATCTCAGAAATCTTGAGCTTAGCAATTGGTTAAAGTGGGTTATTTGCATTTCCTAAAAAATAATCATATATAAGATAGGTAGCCATAACACTCATTGGGTGGATTATTGGTGCTTTTTGCATGCCTTTTCTTCTTCTTAATGCTCTTTGAATTATGGTATGGCTGCTTCATTCTGAAGCGGAATAGACTTCTCAAAAGTGAATTTGTCTCCAAACTGAGCAAGTAAGGGTGTGTTAAAGATTCAGTAGTTATTTTATTAGAATTTTGTAGAAGATCCTGAAACATTAGTATGCTTCGACTTAGTCGTTGGATCATTTAGTGTGTTGAGATTTCCACGTATCTTATCGAATCAAAGGTGGACAAATTCTTGCTTTTTACTTTAGAGACAAACTGACTTCCTAGAGTTTTATCCTTTTGTATTGTACTTGCATAATTCATTCTGTTATTTCGTTATCTTCTTGGTCAAAATACTGGTTTGCCAGGTTGCAAAATATGAAATTCTGTGTAGAATTTACCCAGCATGATAAAGATGAGTTCATAACTGTCTTTTTTGTTTACCATGTTTTTGGTCTTGGATTTTTCCCCAAACAAATCTTTGTAATTGTTCTCATGAGATATTGGCTCATTGAAAAAAGACATAATCTTTTAGTCTATGCACACGCAGAAATTTTCGCAAAAGCTCGACACGAAGGAGCTGCTAGACCAATTGCCCGCCCTACAAAATCTTCTTTTTCGGCTTCTTGATTGCAAGGTTACACTTTCATGAAGTTTTACCTTTCAACTCTGCTAATATCAACGACTCATTACGAAACATTCATTGTGTTCACTTTTGCAGCCAGGGGGTGCAGCTACTCATAATCGCTTAATACAGTATGCCCTTTCAGTTGTAAGAAATATCCCACTCTAGAATTCGATATTACAGTTTTCTGCACTTTAGGCTCCTTTGATCCTACCTTCTTCCATCAGGTTGCAGGTGAAAGTGTCAAACTATATGTCGCGATAACAGTTAAAGTTGTCGAATTACTTGACAAGGTGAATAGCTCAATACTCTAGACAATCTTGATTGGCACTTATGAACTTTTCTTCTTATAATCTCCATATATAGTTGGTAAACTTGATAAAGAAAGTAGCACCGACTTCTATTTTGTTACAGTTTTTCGAGATGCACTGCGATGATGCTACTAAGGCACTCGAGATTTATCAAAAATCAGGACACCAGGTAATAATATGTATAGTGAATACTCATTTTGGTCCTTGAAAATTTTCGCGTGTACCGATTTTGGTCCTTGAAATAAAAATCCAAATTAGTATTCAGATTGTGAATATGAGTCATAGTAGTCCCTCTTAAAGGTCATAAAAATGCTATAAATGACTAATCAAACTCACATTTCATATTTTTGGAACCATTTTTAGGGTTTTCAAATTTTCAAAAACCAAATTGGTACACGCAAAATTTGAATGACCAAAATAGATCTTTACTCTAATATCTACTCAACATTTAATCTAAGTTTAAGTGCCTATGTTACTTCTAATGAAATCCATCTCAAATTGAATAAACTGTGTTAATGTAGGCAGAGAGATTATCTGAGTTCTTTGAGACATGCAGAGGCCTAGACTTTGGAAGAGGACAGAAATTCATCAATATTAAAATGGTATTGGCTTGTAAGAAAAATGTTTCATTTGTCTATGCAATTCATATATTTCATGTTAACATAATCTGATATTTATTTTGCAGCCTCCTGCTTCTTTTATGTCTACCATGGAAGAGTACATTAAGGATGCTCCATGCACATTAATGCTTGAATACAATGTGGTTTGATGTCTAAACTCTGAACTAGTAATATGAAAGTTTTAATGATATAGAATACAATTTGATATTTCCTTGAGACTCTATATTATCATTTAAACTACATATCCCAATACCAGTTTATATTTTATCAATATTGGAAATGACACTTTATAATGTTCAAATTCAAGATGTTAGCATTTACATTTTTCCTTAAGGAAAGTGTTCTATATTGGACTAATACATTAATTCCATGTTCCAACTTCATTCTTATCAGAAAGATGATGACAAAGTAGCTGCTAGTGAAAGCGCGGCTCCGGTAGGTGATTTGTTGCCAGAAGTAAACCAAGATTCAGAGAAGAATGAAACTTCAACACCAACACAAGCTGCTGATCTTATGGTAAGTTTTATTTTCAACCATTTTTTAAGTCCATGTTATTCTATGCTGAGTATTTAAACTTTTCTTATGCTTCTATTAGGGCCTGTATGACTTATTAACAGGAGCATCTGAATTTGAGGAGAATTCTCTAGCATTGGCAATTGTTCCAATTGGTAGATTATATTCTCTTTCAATAATATTGATATTGATATAAATGTCTAATAATTTGTAAGCTGATTCCCTTGTACAATTACACAGATCATTCTTCAAGTTCCAGCAATGATGAGAATGGACCAAGTCCTATAACAGGTTGGGAGGATGCACTTTTTACTGAGCCAGAGCCAGAAAGCTTTACTGAGAATGTAGTTGCAGTGAGTAGAGAGTCAAGTCTTCTTGTATTACTTCACTTGCATGGTTTTGCATTGTTACTAATTTTATCTTGAAAAGCAGGTTGGTGGATTGGAAGTATCAAAGCTTGAAAATCTATATGATAATGCTATTACAGTGACACAACAGAATGAAGCTTACCAAATAGGGCAAGTGGCTTCCAATCCCTTTGATTTTGGGGCTACTGACTATAACCAATATAACATGACAACTGAATCCTCAACTATCCAGAATGCATACTATGGTCCTTCTAACATGACACCTCAAATGGTAGGCATACCCTACCAAGATTATTACATGATGCATCAGCAACAGCCGCAAGAACCTTTTGTAATGAACAAAAAATCGAACAACCCCTTTGATGAACCGAATATGTTGGCCCTGGATATGCCATCACTTCCAACACAGAGTACTTAGTCTGGTTTTATGTAGGATACTTATGGGAGGGTGGTCACTTAGTGCTTGTTTGGAATCCAGTTGTAAATTTTACTGAGTGAAAGTTCGGGTCAACTTGAATCCAAACAGAGTCTTAGTTACCGAGTGCGCATCTTCTATCCCACAAACAGTACCACTGCATGTTCATTACTTGTGATTGGTCAGAATAATACTGAATTATTAAAGTTTTTAACTTATATTTTTTCCCAACCAATCACAAATGATGGTACATGGAGTGACACTTTTTGGGACAGAAGATGTATTTCCTTAGTTACCTGGCTGTACAATTGAAACAGTGAAAGTGAAGTGAAGGCAACAATTAAAGTTGCAAAAAAATCTATTAACCTAAGCTTTTTCTCTATTTCATTTAGTGTGTGTGCATAGGTATCCACTCACATAAGTAGTAAGTCTTGCATCTCTTAAACAGAGTTTCAGTAATCTTCAACTGTGGATCATGTAATATTGCCATGATGGTCAACTTTGAGAACCATATTGTACACTACAAAGGAGTAATTGAATGAATTACTAAAGAATTTCAAATTTTCAAGATTGTAAAGTATCATCTCTGTAAAGTAAAATATTCAATTTATACATGAAATTTTAAACTATTGATAATCTTCCCTACAATATAAAATCATAAAAAATATTTCAATTAGACTCGATGAACAATATTGTTATTAACTCTCCATAGGAAATTGTCTGCTACTACATGTGTAGTTAGTAGTTACCATTTGGCCCCCACGACTTTCCGCGGTTAGCAGAATGGTGCATTGCATTTTGCATAACTCAAACACCTATGATAGGGCTAAGCCCAAACCTTCTATAAAAAATGTGTATAGAAGGGGAAAGAGAAAAGTTTGGTTAAGTGGTAGTATAATTCCTACAATGCCCTTGGGTAGTTAAGTTGGTTAGATTTTCTATAAATAGGACTTTGGGGGCTAAATGAAAGGGAGGGAAAAACAGTTAGAGTAATTCTGGTTGAGGAACTTGAGGGAATGGTCCAGGGACCTAACAATTGTACAATTCACCACTTGTAATCGTTCAATTTTCTCAATATAGTTCTATACATTCGACCCTACCAAGAACCATTGAATCCTGGTTGGGTTTTGAGCATTCTTTCAATTCGTTCTTGTGTGAATTATGTACCAGTGTTTATCAACCTAACTGCAGAAGCGTCAAGTTTAAAGGAATACATGAATCATGAAACAAAATAGAAACATCACTCCACCTTTTTAGCTTCAATTTGTTTGTCGTACACTCCAAATAGGGGGATAAGAATGATTAGAAACACTAGTTGTTCTTCCTTCTTCTCGATATGATCTCTGATGTCCAAGCTTTGCCAATTTCAGTCTGGAACTTCCCTACAAAAGGGTTGGTGAGAATAGCCTTCTTCTCTATACGATCTCTAATGTCTGAAAGTTGTTAAAATCTGATCCATCTTTGAACAGATTGTCCAATAATTCATGCCTTCTTAACTTGTCTTCAATGCTCAATAAATCATGCAGATTAAACCCAAAGGGGAAAGTCCCTATCTTCCGATCAGATAAACACCTCCCAAAGTTACATTGAGTAATAGCATATGTTTATGTTTCTGATAGGATTCTCTCCTTTGAGAATGGTAGATTAGAAGTCTAACATTGTAACTTCTCTCACAAAGATAAAGAATTACTGAATTACCTCTTTATTGAAATAAGACTTCAAGATACAAAAAGAACTAAGGTAACAAGTTACCCCTAAAAGGAACAATATCCTTTTACACACTGGAATAGTCGAGTCAACACAATAACAACCAAAAACTACATATTCCCTCCATAGAGGGTTCACCTATATAGCCAACCAACTAACTGACTCGTATTCTTTGTTGAATATGAGTTAGTTAGTTGACAATTGTATCAAGATTTGTGTCACTTCGGTACCTGCTCGAATCCTAGTCCGTGGCTCCAAAATCTAGGATGGCCGATAACTCTCTGCTGCCCCTTGCAATTCTGTTGGCAGGTCCGATTCTACTGGATGGTGCCTTGTTGCCTTCTTCAATTAAGATACATGAAACACCGGATGAACACAGAACTGTTTTGGAAGCTGCAATTTAAATGTCACTACTCCCACCTGTTTTAGCACCAAGTAGGGACCATAATATCTTGTCGATAGCTTAAGATGAAGCTTAGTAGGTAGGGAGCTCTCTCTATGCGGCCTAATCTTGAGGTAAACCCAATCCCCTATCTGAATCTGAGATTTCTTCCCGTGCAAGTGGGCGTAATGTGTCATCTGATCTTGTGCTCTCTGTAAATGGAATTTGAGTTGCTTCAGTGCTTCATCTCTATCCATTAAATCTTATGCCACAGCTTCAACCAAAACTTCTACAGGTACAAATCTAGACAGGGAAGGAGGCGGTCTTCCATATATTACTTGATAAGTGTCAAAATACTTAATTTTCATACACTTTTCATGACACTTATCATATGTAATTCATGCAAAACCAACTTAATTCAACACATTTTAGATAAATTGTCATAGTTTGATTGTATATTTTATCCATCTCTTTTCCAAATCTTTGTGTGAAGTTTTTTAGGAAAAATCAAAGAGAAGAAAATTTCAGAAAAATAATCAAGCAAGGAGGTGTCCAAATAAGCCACTTTTGATGCACACATACCAAGTTAAGTGTTTGGCCAAAGCATAGACCAAACACATGAAGTTGTTCACTAAGCAGCCTGACGTGGACAAACAGGATCGCCCAGCTGACCTAGCACCAACTTGACTCGATCAAACACAAGCATGGCACGGTCAGACTCAAGCATGACACAAGCCAACCTACTGAAGCATGTAGCTCAGCGTGCACCTGGACCACCCAGCCTGGAACTACACACCTGGTCAAGAGCAGGACAAGTTGATCAAGCATACAGCTGAGCGGTGCCACCTAAGTAGTCAGGCGGGCTGGACCCAGCAAGTGGTCAACTTGACTTGGCCACCAAGCAATGACGGCATCATACATGACCTCACTTGACAAGGCCTCTGAGCACTTTTTAGAATAGCCCACAATAACCTGGTCAAGTAGCTCACAAGTAGCTTTGATGAGTCAACAACAAGCAACTGACTAAGCTGCTTGGCCAAGGACCAAACTCATGCTAAAGAGTTTGGTGCGCCTGGCGTAGACCAAGAGGGTCAGGCGGTGACCTAGTTGCCTATAAATAGAGGCCCTCTTCCAAGGTAGACCAAAACATTTTTCTCTAGAATTCTTGTACTTTTGGGGTCACTGATTCCAAGGTAGCTCTTAAGTAAATTTTGTAATTTTTCCCTTAGAATTTAAGAGGAGAAAGGAGTTGGCAAATGTGATGCAAAATTTAATTTTGTAATCTCATTTGCTTCCAAAAGTATCTCATCCTTAGATAGATGGCTAATGCTCCTACACATTGATTTGAATTATGGTATAATATTATTATTTTTTCTTCATATGTATCATCTTTTGATTTCAATATATTCAAGTTATTACTTTTGGTTGATTTTGATTCTTTAAGAAGTTCTTAATGCGGTTTTAGCTTGATCACCTAAAACTTGATTTAAAGATCCAAACTGCTTCTTCTTAAGGTACAAATGAACTAAAAAGTATAACATACACCTTAGTTCACTTGCCATATCAAAGCATTTATTTTAAGCAACTTATGTTCAAGGCTAAATAAAGTTAACGGAGCCTGAAGTAGGGTTGAACAACCTACTCCGACGAGTGGCAGTTAATTATTATTTAGTGTATTACATAAGGTTTGAAAATCATCTTTCCATACTAGGACACTAGATGAGAGATTAAGACTTGGTGTTTGGAATTAACCAAAGTATAACGCATAACTTGTCTAATGTTTTCAAAATCATTTGAGTCTAGAAATAATTCCATATTTCAAACCAATTTTCTCCTCAAGAATTTGTGAATATTAGTTTATATTTCTTTGTTAACTTTTTATGCAACATAACACAAAAATCATACAAAAATTGTTAATCATTATTTTTGCTATAATATGCCTATATAATTTTCTTCTATTAATGCAATTCCATTTGGATCGACATAACTTATACTATACTATAATTACATCTTGAAAGAGATAGTGTAAAATAGTAAAGTGTTAACTTATAAATTTTATTTGTTGATTAAAGATTCCTAAAAACATAAGTTCAAACCAATTCATGGTTTGTAACTTTGTACATAGGAATAATATGCAAAAAGTGCAATTCAATTAATGGAAATTTACTTAAACAATAAAAGAGTAATGAATAATAAATCTATCTGCTAACATTTACTTTCTGTCATTTATTTTCCGCAACTAACATTTACTTTCTCTCATTTACTTTTCCGCAACTAACATTTATTTACTGCCATTTACTTTTCCGCAACTAACATTTATTTATTGTTTTATTCTTTTATTCTTTATATCAACCCTTCGAAAGAAGTAGTACGGTTAACTGTTAACTTTATTATTTTGTTCATTTTATTATTTTTTGATACCAACCTTTCGTAAGAAATGGTCTGGTTAACTTAATAAAATGAGACCGACCTTTATGGTATGGTTACAAGGAACCGGAAAAGGGAGTAAATAAATAAAGTCGTTAATTAAATAAATTATTCATCACTCATCACTCTAAAATAATTAAATAAACTTGCAAGGGCAACCCTAATCAGATTGTCCCGAATATGGCTTTCAACACTACCTCAAAGGGAGTGTAGTGAGCTGCACTTCGAAATGTAGTCTAGTACCAATACTCTGCCCATGGGATGCATTTCGCCCACACTTTGGGCTGTTCTGAACTGAAGCACCTTAGATAAGTCTCTAGAGTCCTATTAAGAACCTCGGTCTGTCCATCCGATTCTGGATGATAGGTCGTACTCATTTTTAATGTAGTATCGTACATCCTGAGAAGTTCTTGCCAGAAATGACTCGTGAAGGTAGGATCTCTATCATTTACAATAGAAATAGGGACTCCATGAAGCCGAATGACCTCCTTGACAAACACTTCCACAATGGATCTAGCGGAATAAGGGTGTTTCATGAGGATAAAATGACCATATATGCTTAGCCGATGCACCACAACTAACACCGCATTAAAACCTTTGGATTTGGGAAGCCCTACAATAAAATCCATGGTGAGTTCCTCCCAAATGGCATTAGGAATAGGTAACGGTTGTAGAAACCTTGCAGGGGAAGAAGCCAAATATTTGCTCCTTTGGCATACATGGCAAGCTACTACAAACTTTCTTATTGCTCCTTTCATTCCATTCCAGAGAAGCGATTGTGTCATCCTCCTATACATTCTATAGATTCTCGAATGCCCTCCTATTGGGGAAGTGTGGAATTCCTGCAATAGTCTGGGAATCCAAGCCGACTCAGATGCTAAAACTAACTTTCCTTTATAATATAATCGATCTTGTTTCCAAGTGTATTGGGGATGAGAATCTGGATTAGCTTGCAAGTCTTCCCTGGGTTTGGCCAAAACTAGATCCCTTTTGACTTCCTCATCAATTTCTGCAATATTTGGCCAAAAAGATCTAGTTCTTCCCTGCAATTCCTTGTCTTCATCCCTTCTAGAGAGTATCTACAACTCTATCTAATGCTCCTACTTTATACGCAATCTCGAATTTATAACCCAACAATTTGGTCAACCAATTTTGTTGATTTTGGGTTGTTATTCGCTGCTCCAACAGATACCTTAGGCTCTTTTGACCAGTGAACACCGTGAATTTCTGACCTAAGAGATAAGGCCTCCAACGTTGGATTTCTAAGACCAAGGCCATCAACTCTTTTTCATATACGTATTTGGAGAGTGTTGATTCTGCCAATGCTTTGCTGAAAAAGGCAATTGGCTTTTTATCTTGAATTAACACAGCTCCTATGCCTTTCCCCGAGGCGTCACACTTAATGGAGAATGGTTTTGAGAAGTCCGACATGGATAGCACTAGTGTTGTGGTAATTACTTGTTGCAGTTGTGTAAACACCTTTGTGCTCTCCTCGGTCCATTTGAAGTTACCCTTCTTCAACAAATCAGTGAGGGGATGAGCTATTTGACTATACTTGCAAATAAATCTCCTATAGTATTTTGTGAGACCCATAAAACCTCATAAAGCCTTCAGAGTCTTGGGTAGGGGCCATTGTAAAATTGTTTCAATCTTTTGAGGGTCCATTTCTACCCTAATCCTTGAAATGATATGTTCTAAGTATCCCACTTTGGTCTTGCCAAAACTGCACTTCTTTTGATTGGCAACGAAAGAATGTTCTAATAGTCTAGCCAACATAAGCCTCAAGTGCTTCACATTATCCTCCCAAGACTTGTTGTAGACTAAAATGTCATAAAAAAATATTAGGACATACTTACGGAGAAATGGTTTAAGGGTAGCATTCATCGCACACTGGCAGGTAGCTGGTGCGTTGGTTAATCCAAATGGCATTACCAATTATTCATAATGTCCCTAATGTCTTCGAAATGTTGTTTTAGGAATGTCTAGCTCACGCATCCGAATTTGGTGATAATCGGCCATCAAATCATTCTTGGAAAAGTACATAGCCCCGCTCAACTCATCTAGTAACTCTTTTATCACTGGAATGGAGAATTTATCTGGTATGGTAGCCTTATTTAGAGCTTGATAGTTCACACAGAACCTCCAACCCCCCACTCTTCTTTTTAACCAAGATAATTGGGTTGGAATAAGGGCTATTACTATGCCTAATAATTTTCGCGGCCAACATCTCTGCTACTTGTGATTCTATTTCATTTTTTGTGCATGTGTGGATATCGATAAGGTCTCACATTAATTGGATCAACTCCTGCCCTGATCGGAATTCAGTGATCAACTTCTCTGGTTGGTGGTAATCTTTTTGGCTCTTGAAAAACCATGGTATACTCATCCAAGATTCTTTGCAATTGTCGAGATTGTTCCAATGTCAACACCTCCTCATCCATGTTGTTTTTCTCCATTACCCATAGCATGGACATCATTTCAATTTTCGTCTTGGCTAATTTCATTAAAGCCTTAGATGAGATTACTGCTCGGGATAAACTTGGATCCCCAAGAATCACCATGTTTTGCCCTTGGTGGTGGAATGCCATGCTCAGAGTCTTCCAATTAATCTTGACCTCTCCCAAAGTCACCAACCAAGCTACTCCCAAAATTATATCTATTCCTCCTAAGTCAAACAAGAAAAACTCACCTTTCATCACATAATTTCCCAATTTCACTATCAGGTCCATACAACTACCTTGCGTGGATTTTCGATGACCATCTCCCAACCTTACAAAATATGGTGGGGTAGATTCTGTCCTAAGTCCTAATTTTTGTACCATTTAACTGGATACATAATTATGACTTGCCCCGCTATCAATCAAAATGAGGACTTCATGTCCTTGTAATTCCTATAAATGTAGCCAAGAAATGAAAAAAAGAAGAGAGAGATATATAAAAAAATGTAACTGCTCTGAATGTGGCAGTTACTGAATTTTGTATTATTGAAACATGAGTTATTACAAGAGAGGGAATCTCTATTTAAAGAGATGAATTGATGTACACATGGCATAGTTTGTTACAACCACTAAAACAAACTAAAACAGAAATTTATAACTAATACATTCCAGATAATCCAGAAATCTAAGTGATCTCTAATACAACCCCTGAGAAACCAAAGGTGGATCTGTGTTGGAGACTTGAAGCTGTCTTCTTAGAGTGAGAAATCTAGTAGGAGAGAGGTTTAGTGAGAACATCTAAAGTCTGAAAATTGGATGGGATGTGCTTAACTTCAATAGACTTGTTTTAGATCTTTTCTCTGACAAAGAATAAATCAAGCTCAATGTACTTTGTTCTTTGATGGAGAACTGGATTATGTGCCATAGCAATTGTGCTAAGATTGTCACATAAAAGAAGAGGTGCATTGTAGGGAAACTTCAACTCACTGAGAAGAGACTACACCCACATGAACTCCTAAGCAAGAAGAGTCAAGCTTTTGTATTCAGCCTCAGTGCTAGATCTGGAAATGATTTGATGCTTTTTGGACCATCAGGTGACTAGATTAGATCCAATAAAAATACAAGCTCCTGAAGTAGACTTTCTATCATCACAATCAGATGCCTAATCAGCATCACAAAAACCCTTCAGAACCAAGGGTGAGGTAGGATTAGTTGGATGTAAGTGCAGGCCATGAGACTGAGTGTCATTTAGGTATCTAAGTATCCTTTTTACAGCAGTCCAATATTCTTCTAAAGGAGCAGACAAGAATTGACATACTTTGTTCACAGAGTAGGCTATATCAGGCCTTGTGATAGTAGCATACTAAAGAGCCCCAACAATGGACCTATAGAGAGAAGGGCTTTCAACATAGTTAGACCCATTCTTTGTCAACTTGTAGTTGGACACCATAGGACAGTTAACAACTTTTTCTCTAGACATATTAGCCATTTCAATGAGATCTCTGATATATTTGGACTGTGATAGTAGAATAGATTTGTCTTTGAGATATTTGACTTCAATACCCAAGAAGTAGTCAAGACTGCCAAGGTCTTTGAGAGCAAAAGTGCTATTGAGATTGTCAATAAGAGATCTGATGTGAATTTGAGAAGATCCTATAATGATAATGTCATCCATATAGACTAAGGCAAATAACTTGTAAGTGTGAATGAACAAGAAGTTATCACATTTGCTAGTATTAAACCCAAGTTTGAACAGAGTTGCCTTTAACTTCTCAAACCACTGCCTAGGGACCTGTTTGAGGCCATATAAGGAACTGTTAAGTTTTCAAACCAAGGACTTATCCATATCCTGAAACCCTATAGGTTGTTGCATATAGACTTCTTCAGTGAGATTGCCATTGAGAAAGGCATTATTAATATTCAGTTGTTTAAGAGACCAGATAAAGGTTAAAGCCAAAATCCTTACAGTGATAGGCTTCACTACAGGAGAAAAAGTTTCATTATAGTCAACAACATGCTTCTGATGAAACCCTTTGGCAACTAACCTAGCCTTGTACCTGTTAAGAGACCCATCGGGATTCTCTTTGACCATAAACACCTATTTATAGCCAATAGCCTGGTTGTTGGGTGGCAGAGATACTAGGGACCAAGTGTCTGACTTGAAAAAACATCATATTCATTTTTCATAGTTGAGGCCCAACAGGATTAGCCAAGGTAACTTTGACTGAAGTTGGTTCAATATGAGCTAGATAAGTTGTAGGGTAAATGGTTTTAAATATCCCTGACTTTGTCCTGGTTTGCATTGGATGACATGACCTAGGAACAGACTCAGGTTCACTTGACTCACTGGATGGAACAATGACACTTGAGTCCCTAAGGATAGGAGAAACAACAATCTCAGGTTCGTTAGACTCAGTAGGTGTAGTAGTGGCATTAGGATATGTGTTATGTTGAAAATGTGGAGACGTTATTGGGATATTTGTAGAGGGGCTAGAGGAGGAAGGGGAAACATGATCAGAGGTCTGTGAGGGAATAGAGGATGGATTAGGAAGCACTAGAATTTGTTCAGGTGGGGGAATATATGTAGAGGAAGGGGAGGACTGAAGAGATGTAGCATAGGGAAACTTATATTCATTGAATACAACATCTTTGGAAATGATTATCTTACCTTCATTAGTAAGACACTTATACCCTTTGTGAGACATAGAATAACCCAAGAAGGTACACTCAGAGGATCTAAAATCAAGCTTATGTTTGTTGAATGGCCTAAGAATGGGAAAACAAGAGCAACCAAGTATCATTAAGGAGATATAATCAGGAACAATGTTATAGAGAAGTGTATGAGGGGATTTATGAGCTAGGGTGGGAGAAGGTAGTTTATTAATAAGATACACAATTGTTAGAAAGGCATGATCCCAAAACTTTAGAGGCAAACAAACATGAGCTAAAAAGGCTAAACCAGTCCTCATAATGTGCCTATGTTTCCTCTCAACAGTCCTATTTTGATGATGAGTATGTAGACAAGCTACTCTATGAGAAATACCCAACTTAGTGAGATATGCGGTAAAAGGTCTAAACTCCCCATCCCAATTACTTTGAACAGATTTGACAGTTTTGTTAAATTGAGTTTTTATCATAGTGAGAAATGTGTCAAACAAGGTGATTGTATCAGACCTTAATTTCAACAAATATACCCAAGTGTGTCTAGTGGCAGCATCAATAAGAGAGAAATAATATATAAACCTAGTTATAGAATCAATAGGTGCAGGTCCCCACAAGTCAACATAAAGCAGATCAAAAGGATTAGGATATTTATTAGTGGAATCAGCAACAAGAAGTTTGTGAGACTTTCCTAGGCAACAAGCAATACAAAAATCTAAAACACTTTTGTGACTTTGAGAGATATTACAGTGACTAAGAATATTCGAAACAACTTTTTCATTGGCATGACCTAGTCTACAATGCCAAAGAAAATAAGAAGAACCACTACTAACAGAATTGTGTACAAATTTATTCTTAGAAAGGGAAAAACTATTGTACTACTAGGTTGCTTCTGAGAAGGACCAGTAGAAGAAGGACTTGAAGATACTAAAGGCAGTAGATCATGAAAAGCATAGAGTCCCTCTGGAGTAATAGTGCCTCTTAGTAAGATATGATCAATAGCCTGGTATTTGACAAAACAAGCATGAGGATGAAATTCAAAGTAACAATTGTTGTCTTGTGCAAACTAAGAAACACTAAGTAAATTTTTAGTGACGGGGGGAACAAGAAGGAGTTTCCTAAGAGATAGAGACACATGAGGATTAAAAGATGAATGAAATTTAGAATTACCACAAGTAGAGATAGGGATACTAGAACTATTATCCAAGTAAATCTGATTCGACGTGAATTTTTCAGTAGGCTCTTGAACCAAACCAGGATCAGATATGAGATGATTAGTGGCACCATAATCAGGATACCACACTGGATTGGTCTTGTTAGGTGCACTTCCAGAAGCTAATGTTGTCATAGCATAATGAGAGCCAAAGTGACCTTGACCAAGAGGATATCCGTGAGGACCTTGAGCAGCATGATGAGAAGGTCCAAAGTAAGAATCGGGAGCAAAATGATCAAAATGACCAACATATGATCCCCTTGGATGTGGGAAGTGTGGCTTAGGATAGTGATGGAAGCCCCTTGGAGCACGAGGAGGAAAACTTGAGTAGTGTCTTGGTGCTGGAGTATCATAGCCAAGAGGAGCACCATAGTAATTTTGTCCATAGGTAGATGGTGCATACTCATGTCCATACTTATTGCAATAGTCATAGAATAAGGTGTTTCCACGTGGTCTAGAACTGCCACGAGATCCATAACCACCTCTTCTACCACGATTACCATGAAAATTGCTTCTATATCTAGTATTTCCATGAAAGTGGGTAGGAAGTCCATCATTACGTCCCCTAGGAACAGAAGGAGAACTTGGAGACCTAATAGGATAGCTATTCATTTGCGAATTGATGGAGACAGGATTAGGTGGAGAAGCAGCAGCAACGTTCACAGAGAGAGCATCAAAAACAGATATACTACCATTTCTCTCTAGACGAGCTTCAAATCTCACCAAATAAGATTGAAGAGCATTGATTGAAGGAGTATCTTCTTGACTCTCAACCGTAGTAATGAGATTTTGATATTCCTCAGGAAAACCATCAAGAATGCAATCAGTGTGTTCAGCTAGGGTTATTGGAGAACCTATGGAAAGTAAAGAGACAACAAGTACCTTAATCTTCATAAAATACTCTGATATAGAGCATGAACCTTTAACCATTGATTTCAACTGCGCCTTAAGCTGTCTACTCTTGGCTTTCGTTTGAGCATGACAATACTCACTAATTTCACGCCATAGCTGAAAGGAATGCCTACAATCAACAACACTAGGTTGTAGATCTGTGGAAAGCGAGTTAAGGAACCACGACAGAATCATCTAGTCTTGCTCCTCCCAGCTCAAGTAGACAGAATTCACGCGATAGAGAAGACGATCTTCTTCCATAAGAAACCGTTCTGGAAAAGAATCACCATAAAAAAAATCGAAAAGCACGATTGGAAGTGAGAATCGCAACCATGAACTATTTCCATATCAAGAAGTTATGCTCCGTAAGTTTTGTTGTTGGAAGAGGAAGAGTGAGAGAAGGATGAGAAGAATGCAGTGGAGAAGGCATGAAAGGAGGAGGAAAACCAAGATCTTCAGAGACAAGAGCCATTGGAGGCGTGATACCATGTAAATATAACAAAGAAATGAAAAGAAATAGAGAGAGAGAGAGAAAGAGAAAAGGTAACTGCTCTGAATGTGGCAGTTACTAAATTTTGAATTATTGAAACTTGGGTTATTACAATAGAGGGAATCTCTATTTAAAGAGATGAATTGATGTACACGTGACATAGTTTGTTACAACTACTAAAACAAACTAAAACAAAAATTTATAACTAATACATTCCAGATAATACAGAAATCTTAGTGATCTCTAATAATTCCCCTTTAAGTTTCATAGTCTGAGGTTGAGTTAATCCTCCTACTAAACACATATAGAGATCCATCCATTGGCATTCCACATCTGCAATCTCAGTTTCTTTCTCCTCAGGATTGATACGTCCTTCTATAGTTGTTATTTATCCTTCTTCATTAACCTCCTCATCCTCAGCCAAAATTACCATCCTCGTGCTCTTTTTTGGGCAGTGGTGTCCTGGCCCAAAAGCTAGACCATAATGATAAAACTTTCCCGTTTCTCTTCTTCGAACATATTCAACATAGAGAATGGTGTGTGTTCCTCTACTTCTTGGCCCTGAAAATTTGGTTTTTGTCGCTGATATTGCAGAACCTTGAGAGCTTTGAGTTCCCCCATTTTGTGTTTGGGCATGTTTGCTTTTGGAGAATTAGAGGAGAAGAAGAAGAAGTGAGAATCGTGAGAACCGTAGAGAATAAGAGGTTACGGTTTGAGAGAGAAAAAAAGGAAAAGATAAAAAGGTGGAGAGAGAGAGAGACGAATACGTTCTACTTTATTAGCTTTATAATTCACGATTACAAAAGGAGCATGTGCTCTTTACTTATAGTAAAACAGAAAACTAACTAGTAATGAATCTGGTCATAAAGATAGGCTAGATACATTTTAAGAGAAATAGTTACAAAATCAGTTAAATCTGAACTACACTAATATTCCCCCTAAATTTGGAGCTATTGTGACCTTGTTGAGCAGTATATAGATCTGTGATGTGAAGTTTGTCCCGAAGAAGAGTAAAACGAGAAGTAGAGAGATGCTTGGTAAGAATATATGCAACTTGATGCTCAGAGGAAACATGCTCAACTAGTAACTGTTTGTTGATTACTCTTTCTCTGACCCAAAAGAGATCAAGTTCAATATGTTTGGTCCTAGAGTGCAAGACTGGATTTCTTGAAAGTAAAACAATGTTCATATTATCACAGTATACAACTGGAATAGAACTCTTAAACTGTAACTCCTGAAGGAGACTTTGAATCCAGATCATCTCACTAGTAGTAATAGTCAAGCTACGATATCCGGCTTCAGCTGTAGACCGAGCAATCCATTCTTTCTTCTTTGACCACCAAGAGACGAGATTATGACCGAGATAGACACAGACCCCCGATAACTGACGATTACAAAAAGAGCATGTGCTCTTTACTTATAGTAAAACAGAAAACTAACTAGTAATGAATCTAGTTATAAAGATAGGCCAGATACATCAAAGGAATAAAAGAATGCTAGATACATTTTAAGAGAAACAGTTACAAAATCAGTTAAATCTGAACTACACTAATATAGCACTACTCGCCCCACTGAAACCCCTGGATCTGGATATGATTGATCCCCCTCCTTGAAACCTGAATCCAACGTTGATTCCATGCTCCTACGTGTTCTGAGAATGTTGCATCTGCTTCATCACTTCTTCCACGTCGCAGACTATCTCCATTGCTCTAGTAAGGTCCCTAGGGTCATGAGGTCTTACCAAGCTTCTAATGTCTTGACGCAGACCAGCCAAGAAATAGCCAAGAATTTGATCCTCCGCATTCGGGCTTGCTTGCACGACCATGAGTTCAAACTTCTGCACATACTCCTTCACTCCTTCCATCTGCATTAGGGAAGCCAACCTCTCGTACACTATTCCTCTACCCTTGCCACTAAATCTTCTCATCAAAGCCTCTAAAAAATCTTTCCAAGATGGATTCTTGGATTTTTGTCGCCAATATCGGAACCAATGCACCGCATTCCCTTCCATGCTAATTAAAGCAAGCTTTAATCTCTTTGAGGTCTTCACTTGCTGTACCTCAAAGAATTTCTCTGCCCTCACCAACCAACCCAAAGGATTTAGTCCTTCAAAAGTGGGTAATTCCACTTTCTTGATCCAAGAATACTTTAATGACCCCATTTCATCTTCGGCATCACTGGCCTCTCCTTCGTCACCTTGCTCCTTCTTGTTCACCGAATTGTTCCCCTCCACGGAAAGATTTTTTGGTTGTGTATTTGTAACAACAAATTTTTGATGTACTCGACGTCGGTTTTCATATCGTCCAGTTTCATGCGATGCTCATCAACAACTCTTTCCAAGACTCCCATGCGATTCTCCATCGTGAAAGAGTTTATCGAATCTGGCAGGTCGAACCAACTTCATAAGATCCTCTCCTTTGAGAATGGTAGATTAGAAATCCAACACTGTAACTTCTCTCCAAAGATGAAGAATTACTAACACTGGAATAGTTACCCCCAAAAGGAACAATTTCCTTTTACACACTGGAATAGTCCAGTCAACAGAATAACAACCAAAAACTACATATTCCCTCCATATAGGGTTCACCTATATAGCCAAACAACTAAATAACTCATATTCTTATTCCTACGAGAATAGATCAGCAATGGTTTATCTTTGATGTGTTGTTTGTTGGGCTACAACCCAAATCATCACACCCAACAGTTTCACTACCAGAACAACTACCATACTTAGGTTTCACTATTCGATTGAAAATAAATGAGTACTCTCAATCTGAATTGCATATTCACATTAAAATTTACCATGACTCCTTGAAAAAAAACACTTCAAGGGTATAGTGTGAATTGGGGAATAAAAGGTCTGAGAACATGCTAAGAGAACACTAAAGTTTAAACACTAAGTGACATTTTGTGCTCCATATTCAACCTAGACATACTTTGGCAACTTAATATTTAAATCAAGTGAAAACAAAATAAGCTCAACTACCCAACACCACTATATTTTTTAAAAATTAATAAACCTTCTCTTGCATGACACTTTGAAAAAATTAAATAAAAAATTATATAGCCTAATGTATTTTCCACAAAATATTGCTAAATAACACCTCTAATAGTCATTGTAGTAACTAAAACATATTGCAATCTGCAATGGATGTCATATTAAATCACCAATAGTCATTAAAATATCTCAAACAAAGAGCATTAAATAAGTAAAAACAAGTCATGCATCTTTGGAAGATATAGGTTCATACTACATTTTCAGTACAAGTTACATGCCCTATAGGCTATAAGTATTGGGTGTGAACATTACCAATCAAGAAATACTAATCAAGTACGTTTTAAGTTAAAAATGTAGAGGAAAATAATACCAGCAATTGACTGGAAAAATTCTTCGAAATCCTTGCCTTGGCCTTCAAAATGCCACAAGAGAACATTTTTCAGAACTAAAATGGGATCTAAACTCTGGAGCATATGGATTATTCCATTGTAAATCAAAAATGAAACATGCAAATCATAAAAACACTCACTCATTTGAATGGTTGTAGCCTACCAGTATAAAACTTCATTGAAACACATGTCATATACCACTATACTAGAATGCAATGCAATACAATACAATAAAATAAATCTTAGTTTTTAGGATTTATAGATAGTTTTCTAAGAAAAACTAATATTAATTTGTAGGTACTACAGTATACTAAGATGTATCTTGCTTTCTTTTCTACAAACCACCTTCATCACACATCAATATCATTAGAAGTAATCAATACTTTTCGACATATTAGTGGATATTGGTAGACATTAGTGAAAAGCACTACCACAAAGCATGCTTAAGTTTAGCATGAAGCATATCGTTTAACTGCAAAGATTATTCTCCTCCTTCATATGTTTTAATTTTATAAGATTAGCAAATAATCCACATGATTAAGCAAAATTCAGTAGGTGATCACCACAACATGAATAAAATGTTAAGGAAAATAAAATCAAAGCTTCTGACCATCCTCATATTGCAAGGCTTGAAGGATCATTTCCACCTGTATGAAACAAAGTTTTAAGGATTTGGTAACTAAAGAAGTACGGTGCAGAGAAATTTTGGCCTTAAATCAAAATGTTGCATAATCATTAATAGCTGATGTTCTTCACAAAAATTTTGACAGCTGAAATTAAAATCAGCAGCCTGAAAGAGTAGTGAAGATCAATTTTTCTACTTATTTTTGTTTGTCTTGTTTGAAAATTAAGACTTGTAAATGTGTTATGGCCTAGATGGAAAACCAATGCATCACCTTGGGGAAAGAGAAAAGCACATTCAAAACTTTTATTTTAATTAAAATGAGAAGACACAGAGATATGAAATTGACCATATTATTATATTCCCCCTTTTTCTTCCCTTCAGAGTTCAAGTAATTAGTGCTAGTAAATGGATACATAAATCATTGCTCTATAGCAAGATACTATGTATGCAAAGCAGTTAAAATAGACAAGAGATTATCACAAAAAGCCTCCAGAAAAAGAACGTAATGTAGTGAAACTAGTAATCAAAATCAGTCAAAAGTTAATCTCAAGTCTCGACAGTAAATCACTGAAGGAATAGCAAAATAATCCACAAACGTTATCAAGATCCTTAACTCCTTGACAAATTTAGCTCCTCAGGAAGAATTTGCTTCATAATCCATCCACAACTTAGCGATTTCCTTGGCTTTATTACAACAAATGGATTAAAAACCAAGAGAAATCAGTTTATTACAATATAATAGTCAACAAGTTTATTTAAGTAGTGAAAAACAAAGTACCTCTAGATCCACCTCCGATCACCTTCACATATGATTTAAGGCTTCTTGTTCTCATCAACTTTTTTCTGCTTTCAAAATTCCATTAGATGGGGTTATGTCCCCAACAATTGATGTTAAACAAGGAAACATAGTAAGAACATCAAATTTCAGTTCTTAAAGAGAGATCATGGATGTGAAACAAGAACGGCAGGTCATTATGTATAATTGTAAGAACATCGAGTGATTAGAAAATCCCAGATACAACACTTCTATAGAAAACAAAACTGGGCTAAAAGAATTGTGCTTTTGTATGTGCCGCAAATTAACTACTGTAATTATGTATAATTGTACTTTAAGTTAATTCTAAAGTGGAATATTAGTAATTCTCATGTTTTCAGTTAGAGTAAAGTGGAAACAGTACAGTGGTAGAATGAAATATGTATATCAGTATATTAGTGTGTATGAGTTCTTGGGTCAATCAGACCATGAAAACTTACTTCACAAATGTTTTCATATGGAACACGAATTAATTTTAGGCCATTTATATTCAACCTTAATTTTTATTATTTCAACTTATTCGCTTCACACCCACATGTCAGTCAACTCCAGCTAGTGGAACTACTACGGCTTGATTGTTGTTGTATGACATTAGTAAAGCATAATAGGAAGAAACAGAATCTTACTCTCCAAACATAGAGAATGACATCAAACAAAGACTAAACAATCATTTCATTCCATAAATTTAAAGGCAGACATTATATCAATCCCTAGTTTAGGAAATTACCATTTTAATCCCTGAAACTATAAGCACTGGTTATATTAGCACTTAGAATTATAATTATCAGTGTAATAGGTCCATACGAGATGAGCTTTGGCACAAAAGTAAGGTTGTTTGCCTTGTGACCTGGAAGTCATGGGTTCAAATCCTGGAAACAGCCTCTTCGATTGTGAAAGTAAAGTTGCAAACACAATACATCTACTCTCCCCAAACCCCACTAGGTGGGAGCCTCGTGCAATGAGCCTCCCCTTTTTAGTCTAATAGGTCCCTAGATTTAGGGACTGACATGGTTGGTATTTACAATTTCAGTGACTAGAATGAATCGGTCTAACATGTCCCTGGTTTCAAACAGTTATATGACTGTTGCTTATATTTACATAGACTAAAACGACTTTCATTAAACTCGGGGATTAATAAGATGAGAGCTAATAAATTAAAAAAAATGTTGATTTTGTCTTAGTAACAGAAAACAACGAAAAGACAAAGCAACATACCTTCTGCGATATCATGAACACTAGCCATTTTAACACACCTAAATAAAAGAACAAACTATTTTTCAATAAACATGCACAATCTAATTTATCATATGCACTCAATTAACGAAAAATCAAAAACACTACTTAAAGTAACTTATTACAGCTCAAGAAAAATGAACTAAACTTGTTTCAATTTGTTGGACCAGACTGCGACCGGTCCAATCAGTAGGAAGTTCCACGTAACTGGAGTATGGGAAGTGTGGAGAGTCATAAGTGAAACAACATGTCTTGAACCAAAACTTTAAGGCATTAATTCCATGGAGCTTTCTACTTCACTCCTCCCCGTATATCCAATGTGAGACTTCACACTTGAATAAATCCAACACGGTCAAAGCTAGGGATATCTGCAGCAATGAGAGCCATCAAAGCCATTTGATACATATGATCCGCTATCGATTCTGAATCCTCTACCTCTTTTCTTACCCATCTTGTTCTTTTTGTTGTCTAATTCACACTCACCATTCAAAACGTTAACACATTCATACTGAAAAAATGCAAATCAAGCATATTTCATTTCATTTTTTTCTGTTTTATTTTGCACTAGTGTTTTAAATTGTAATTTACAATCGCAATTGCAGCAACAGTCTCGCATTGTGACAACCGCAATTGGGATAATAAACACAAATGTGATAGTAATTTAAAACAATGTGTGATAAATAAGAAAAAAATAATGACGAAATACTAATAAATTTTGATTTAAACCTTGAGGTTGTGACATATGGAGAGGAAATCAATGGCGGAGGAAGGGGAAGGAGCTCTGTCGTGAATGACGGATGGAGTAAGAGAAGAATTTGTGGTAACCGCCGATGATGACGATGGTGAAGATGATGATGAGAAGGCTAAGGTGGCCATGCAAAAAACTCTACTGCCACTTAGTACATATTTTATTTCTTCATTGAGAAAAATATTTATGTATCAATTACATTATCCATTATTTATATTTAATTATTGATAAAAATTAATTTTTAATAGATTATTTGGCAAAAATTAATTTCCATTACGAAGGACCCAATGAAATTGTTATTTGGCAAAAAAAAAAAATTAATAGATTATTTTTCAGTAAAAAATTTAAAATCAACAAATTTCATTTTCTACCCATATTTTAGTATGAGAGATGAGTTGAATTTAATTTTCTTAATTGGATTTGGAATTTGAGTTAGGTGTAGTATTTGTTACTCCAATAAGATTCTTAGTTCTTACAACTCATCAATTTATCAAAGTTAGATATTTTATCATACATCAAAATAGGTTATAAACAACATAAGTATGTTTCCAATTCAGGCTAAACATGAGTCAATTTGAATTAAGTTAATTGTATGCAGCGTACCTAAAGTAAGCACGGAAAATATTTTGAGAGATATGATATATTGATTTTTCATATAAATAGTAATAAAATTCTCCCAACTACATATCATTGGTCATTCTTATACGTGTTAATTCAAGTAACATATGATACTTTCGATTTTTTTATTTATTTATTAAGAATATAACATTTTTTATGATTGCTTATGTGAAATTAGTGTGAAACATTTTGGGTTAACTAGGAAGTTAAGGTCAAGACTTTAGAAACTAATAACTAGAAATTACTTCAAAACTTTAACCGTTAATTAGTTTGATGAACATACTTCATAACTAAATAAACTCGTATTCCAACACGGTCAAAGCTAGGGATATCTGCAGCAATGAGAGCCATCAAAGCCATTTGATACATATGATCCGCTATCGATTCTGAATCCTCTACCTCTTTTCTTACCCATCTTGTTCTTTTTGTTGTCTAATTCACACTCACCATTCAAAACGTTAACACATTCATACTGAAAAAATGCAAATCAAGCATATTTCATTTCATTTTTTTCTGTTTTATTTTGCACTAGTGTTTTAAATTGTAATTTACAATCGCAATTGCAGCAACAGTCTCGCATTGTGACAACCGCAATTGGGATAATAAACACAAATGTGATAGTAATTTAAAACAATGTGTGATAAATAAGAAAAAAATAATGACGAAATACTAATAAATTTTGATTTAAACCTTGAGGTTGTGACATATGGAGAGGAAATCAATGGCGGAGGAAGGGGAAGGAGCTCTGTCGTGAATGACGGATGGAGTAAGAGAAGAATTTGTGGTAACCGCCGATGATGACGATGGTGAAGATGATGATGAGAAGGCTAAGGTGGCCATGCAAAAAACTCTACTGCCACTTAGTACATATTTTATTTCTTCATTGAGAAAAATATTTATGTATCAATTACATTATCCATTATTTATATTTAATTATTGATAAAAATTAATTTTTAATAGATTATTTGGCAAAAATTAATTTCCATTACGAAGGACCCAATGAAATTGTTATTTGGCAAAAAAAAAAAATTAATAGATTATTTTTCAGTAAAAAATTTAAAATCAACAAATTTCATTTTCTACCCATATTTTAGTATGAGAGATGAGTTGAATTTAATTTTCTTAATTGGATTTGGAATTTGAGTTAGGTGTAGTATTTGTTACTCCAATAAGATTCTTAGTTCTTACAACTCATCAATTTATCAAAGTTAGATATTTTATCATACATCAAAATAGGTTATAAACAACATAAGTATGTTTCCAATTCAGGCTAAACATGAGTCAATTTGAATTAAGTTAATTGTATGCAGCGTACCTAAAGTAAGCACGGAAAATATTTTGAGAGATATGATATATTGATTTTTCATATAAATAGTAATAAAATTCTCCCAACTACATATCATTGGTCATTCTTATACGTGTTAATTCAAGTAACATATGATACTTTCGATTTTTTTATTTATTTATTAAGAATATAACATTTTTTATGATTGCTTATGTGAAATTAGTGTGAAACATTTTGGGTTAACTAGGAAGTTAAGGTCAAGACTTTAGAAACTAATAACTAGAAATTACTTCAAAACTTTAACCGTTAATTAGTTTGATGAACATACTTCATAACTAAATAAACTCGTATAAATTAGTAAAACTAAGTCAAATATTAAGTTTGTATATGAAAATTATTTTATAATTTTATAGATGTTTATCCTTTTTACATTAATATTAATAGAATATTGTTAAAAATGCAATAAAAACTGATTTAAAAGGTATATTAAATTCATTGGTCCCCGAACATACAATACATAAATTTTATTCAAATGTTACATCTAGTCATTTAGAGAGTAAACCAAAAAAGCAACTAAAAACAGGAAGGATATTTTATTGAATGTAGAATATGACTCATGAAACACGTAGGGAAAACACAATGGATACAAGCATATATGATTAAGATGTCAACTTATTAGTATACACTACTGAATTGTTGTGACACATTTTCTTTATCTTATAACCCACAACATATATATACTTCATATATTTATAGTTTACATGCATATATGATTTCATTTAATTCCCATGACCACCAGCTCCTGAGCCAGCATGAGACCCAGCATATGAACCAGCTTCAGAACCAGCTCCAGAACCAGACCCTGACCCTGCTTCTGACCCAGCATGAGACCCAGCATTGGAACCTGCTTCAGAACCTGCTCCAGAACCAGATCCTGACCCTGCTTCTGACCCAGCTTGAGACCCAGCATGAGACCCAGCATTGGAACCTGCTCCAGAACCAGAACCAGATCCTGACCCTGATGAAGATGCAGAACCAGAACTTGAACTAGATCCTGACCCTGACCCTGCACCTGCACCAGATCCTGCACCACCACCACCACCTAGTCCAATACCTACCCCAGCACCTAACCCAACTCCTACCCCACCAAGGTCCAACCCAAGGTCCTTTCTTTCCACTCTACTAGCAGACACTACTGCACTGAGTGCAACAACAATCAAAGCCAGAAAAGCTAAACCCCTTATAGCAGCCATTTTTTGCACTAAACACAATAAAAGCACAAGAGTATGGAACTTAGTACTTACTTATCTATGCTATATAGATAGAAGTTTTTATGGTAATATATGCTCAAAGAAAGCATGCTACGTATTTATAGATGAGTACTTGAGTGAATAGGTAGTATGGTCGGCAAACATGAGTAACAATCATTTTCAGTATTGAAGAGACAAATACTACTAAAACAAAGAAAAAATAATACAATATAACATTTTTATCCTTTTATATAATGAAATTATATTTTTATTATTAAAAACATAATAAAAAACAAAATTTGTCTCTCTAATATTGAAGTTGATCCTTCTTCCGACAAGTATGTAATAGCTGGAAGGATGTGTACTGTGGCACTAGAGAAAGTGGAGTGACATTGCCCAACTTTGTAACAGGGAAACCTTATTGAACACAAGTTTATGGGCCAAAAAGCTGACTTTTTCTTAGTGGAAAATGGAAATTTGTAGCACAAGTTTGATATATATTATTGCTATTATTGTTGGGTTGAGACAGCATGGCAGCATGCAAATACCTTATCCCACCGAGTCACTCACATTGTATAGTGGACTATGATTGTCACTAGATCCAAATTCAAGAACTATTTATCAACCACATTTCAGCATCTACATCTATTGAGAGGAATATTATAAATGTTTTTGTTGATTATTGTCCTAGAACTAGTATAGTGATATTATTTATTTTACTTATAAGTCCTAACTTATGGAGTGAGATCAATTAACTTATTGTTTATTTTTTTTTTTGGTAAAGAGTAAAAGTTAATGTCACTTGAACAAATTACAATTGAACTAGCTATCTGTCCAACCTGAATTTGGATTCTCTTTAATATTGGAGAGCCTATTATCATATTAGGATTGTGACATATGACAAAAATAAAAATTTAATGATCATAATTTTACCTTAATTTTTAATAAAATAAGTTATAAATCTCATTTACCCTTATAATTCAGTGTTGGACTGTTAAACATTAGAAAAGAGTTGAACTCCTTTCACAAGCTACCGAACAAATAAAAACTATATTACAATTCAACACTAACTCTAGCTAATTGAATTACATTTTGTCAAGCACTTGGGTTTGGGAAACAATAAATAAACCTAATAGCAAGATCACTTTTGATTCCTGTGAATATGATAGATTATTTGGGCTCAAGCCTATTATAAGGGGATTAATATTGTTGTAGCTATTATTTGGGTAATTAAGTATGTATATAATTGTCAAACTTAGAAAACTCATACTCATTTGAATGTTCATTATGTAAGTAACATATTAAATTAGTGAAATGAAACTTATCTTTAAATTTAGTCTTCTTTATTCTTAGTCTTAAGAGTAATAGAAAGTTATATTTTAATTTTATTTTCTTTATTCTTATGAGTAATAGAAAGTTGTCTTTTAATCTATTCTTCTATACTCTTAATAATAACATAGATGTTATCTTAGTTTCTTTCCTAATAAGCATTTTGCTTCCAGTTTGAGAATTGGTTAAAATTAGTTTGAGGTTGTTGAAAAATCCTTCTATTATGCTCCATCCAAATTATTTTCCTTATCATCTTCCCTTGTTTAAATGCTAATTATGTAATGGGTTCATCTATTGAACTTATAATACCATTGATCATGATTGAGCCAATGACAAACCATACCCAAGTACAGAAGGAATTGCAATGAACTCAGTATAACTAAGCTAGCTATCAACTTCCTCATCACATTGTGACTAGGAATGAGGTATAGAACTATAGATATGGATATGAGGTTTGTCATTTCTTATATGTGAAAATAATGTATGTACATATAGTGTATGAGTTTTATACACTGTCATTGTATCATTTATTATTCATCTTTAATTATTATTAGTTCTTCAAAAAAAGTAATACAAATGAATTGTGAATGATGTATTGTTAATAGATATTACACTCTTCTTATATTTCTTTGATACAAAACTTTAAAACTTGATAGAGTATGCAAAACTTCAAATTCAATAATCATTACTCCGCATGCAAAATTACTAAGCAAAACAAGTAACAAAATCATCACCAGTAACACAAGCAATCAATAATAACATGATACAATAAAAACATGGTAACTTGCAATCTGTCTTGTAAAAGTAATATAGATTCAGAAAAATATACCAGATTACCTAACTCAGCTACATGCCTATAGCGCACGACATATACTAAATGTCTATTTGCGAGTTAGATTTTGGAAGGGAATAGAAGAAAATGAAAGACTTAAGAACCATAAAATATAGTTATGGTATGATTCTCAAGCCTTCTATTTCCTTTCGTTCCCCTCTAATACCAAATTCACAAACATGCCATAGGTAAACTTAATATCATTTCCAACCTCGTGCCCTGTTATTCCGGAATGCACAACAACCAATGGAGTAAACAATAACCAGGAAGATGAGGAATATGATGTTGATAATAGACACCTTTTTCCAATCAGTCTTAAGGTTTTGCAATAACCCAGCCTTGCAAGATTGGCAATTGAAGCACAGAACATTTGGATCATTGTCCCAAACATTACAATCAGGGTTGGAGTGAACTACACCTTCGGTCTTGTTCCACACAGTAGGACTATGGTAGGTAAAGTTGCAGTCATTTGATGGTTTACAACACCCTGACTGCAGAAAACAACCAAAAAGATACAAAATCATAAGTCAAATCATACGACAATAACTAAGTCTTTATCCCACTAGGTGGGATTAACTACATGGATCGAACAATGCCATAAACCTAACAATACGTGTTTGATGTATACATAGTTAGACTTCGGTCATAAGTCCGGATAAAAGGTGAAGGTTGCATTAGACACTTGACAATCAATGTAAAACTTTGTCGGATCTTTAAGATAAGTCAAGTAAAATCATAAACAAGATAATATGATTATGAGCCACTCAGCTCTTCAATGTAAACTAAACATGCAAAACTCATACATCAAATTTTGCAACCATGTTTTCACAACAGGGATTACATTACAGATCCAACCATTTTTTGGGGGGATAGAAACTGCATATGGAATTTAACTAAAGTCAAATATCAAAGTTAACTGATATTCTCTTTCCAAGTTCAAGTTGGCTAGTTGTCAGATAAAGAAACCATTGAATTAAAATCAGGCAACACCCAAAAATAATCAAGTGCGGGTAATAGACATTGTTTCAAATTGTGGATCGTATCACGTATACTGCGGTTGTGGTCACCGTAACCGCATCACACTGCAATTGATGTCAAAAATATGTTGAATCACAGTGACGCGACCGCAACAGGTCCAACGCAACCGCATCAGACTGCAATTTGAACCGAATCGGATCGCATCAGATCGCATTGATGTCAAAAATATGTTTTTACTCACAAAATAATTCACACCGCATCGCAACGGCCATAATGACCACAATCGCAGTAACCGCAACCACAATCACAACTACAATTTAAAATATTGAAATTAATTCAATAAATGATATATCACTATGACCAATTGACCATTATGTGAAGCATTATTTGATAATCTTTAAACTTCAAACTAGGTTGATATAATGTGTTCAAAGCACACTGGTAGAAGTTTCCAGAAAGTGGGGATATGCATGCAAGAACCAAATTAGAATAATAGGTCTGCTTCAAAGTACAGGTCACTGAATATTTGGCTTAAAACCTCAATAATGGCCATAACCCAAGATATTGATTCCACAGTACAAATGTAAATTGCAAAGACAAAGATCTTACCTTTCAGTAAAAAGTATATTGTTTTTACATAAAGAAAATTATGGTCAATAGAAGTGTGGGGAAAAGAAAAACTATAACTTCACTTCAAAAAATTGCCCAAGAGACTCCCATTTAGTAGGGTCTAGGGAGGCTATATATATATATATGCAGCCTTACTTCCGGAAGTGTATAGACTATTTCCAGTATTTGAATATGTGATTAAACAACAACCTTAACGTTACACACAATATTCAAATACATTAAAAATTAGTTATATTAATCATCCAAACTAAAAGTTTAAACTTTAGAACATTTTATCCAAACCAATAAATCAAAAACCAAAAACAAATAGTAAAGCAAAAAATATCACTCTATGTAACCAAAGACTACTAATTTGCAAGAGATATGCACAATACCCACACTAACATCATTCAATATGTCTACTACACCTTAAAATATGAGATATCTCAAACATACCATAAACCAATCTATAGGTTATATATGAGTGTCTCATTTTAGGTGTTTAAAAGAAAGTTTTCCTTCAAAATAGATCACTTTTTAGACCAGCAATTCCTTCAAAGAACCTAAGAAAGCATTGGAAATAGGACTGATAAAATATGAATGTATTAAAAGTGACATAAGTTAAAAGACCATCTTTCAAAAAGAAACCTTGACTACTCAGAAAAACATATAAGACGCAACGGCCATAATGACCACAATCGCAGTAACCGCAACCACAATCACAACTACAATTTAAAATATTGAAATTAATTCAATAAATGATATATCACTATGACCAATTGACCATTATGTGAAGCATTATTTGATAATCTTTAAACTTCAAACTAGGTTGATATAATGTGTTCAAAGCACACTGGTAGAAGTTTCCAGAAAGTGGGGATATGCATGCAAGAACCAAATTAGAATAATAGGTCTGCTTCAAAGTACAGGTCACTGAATATTTGGCTTAAAACCTCAATAATGGCCATAACCCAAGATATTGATTCCACAGTACAAATGTAAATTGCAAAGACAAAGATCTTACCTTTCAGTAAAAAGTATATTGTTTTTACATAAAGAAAATTATGGTCAATAGAAGTGTGGGGAAAAGAAAAACTATAACTTCACTTCAAAAAATTGCCCAAGAGACTCCCATTTAGTAGGGTCTAGGGAGGCTATATATATATATATGCAGCCTTACTTCCGGAAGTGTATAGACTATTTCCAGTATTTGAATATGTGATTAAACAACAACCTTAACGTTACACACAATATTCAAATACATTAAAAATTAGTTATATTAATCATCCAAACTAAAAGTTTAAACTTTAGAACATTTTATCCAAACCAATAAATCAAAAACCAAAAACAAATAGTAAAGCAAAAAATATCACTCTATGTAACCAAAGACTACTAATTTGCAAGAGATATGCACAATACCCACACTAACATCATTCAATATGTCTACTACACCTTAAAATATGAGATATCTCAAACATACCATAAACCAATCTATAGGTTATATATGAGTGTCTCATTTTAGGTGTTTAAAAGAAAGTTTTCCTTCAAAATAGATCACTTTTTAGACCAGCAATTCCTTCAAAGAACCTAAGAAAGCATTGGAAATAGGACTGATAAAATATGAATGTATTAAAAGTGACATAAGTTAAAAGACCATCTTTCAAAAAGAAACCTTGACTACTCAGAAAAACATATAAGATAATAGTATCCTACATCCTCAAAAGTCTGATTTGACAAAAGTTCACTTCTTACCATAAAGTTATTGGACCGATTATAAAGGAAATTTTGTAATAATAATATAAAAAGTAACAAATCGCATAATGTTGAGTATTGCACACAGAAACCGATACTATGAACATACTATGATACATTCAAGAAAGACACTAGTATGCACAATTATACAAGTTACAAGTAAAGCCCCAATTCGACGGTCATGGCCATATCAACTATAGACAACAAATTGTGCAGAAATCAAAAGAAGAACCTTACTTTATCCATTATTATTCAAGTAAACTTAAATCCTCCAGAAAAAAATACACACTTCATTATTCATATCAGAAAAGGGGAATAAAAACTCCAACAATATTTCAAATCAGAACCCCAGGATATGCATTTAACACATAAGAAATTCGAAACAAATTGCCTAACCAAGCTCAAAATGCAAGTTCTCAAGACTTCAAACCCCCTCCCTCCCCCACCCTTAAACCACTAAAATAAAAACAAAAAAAGTTCAAAATTTAACAAAACCGCATAAAAAATATATTATAACCAAGAGTATCATCTCACTCTATGAGTAAAACACTAACATGTAGTTGTTCCTCTTAACAATTGAATCGAATCTTTGACCTTTTGGTTTATCTATGAATCCAATTGAACCTCAAACTATTATACTAGTGCCTTGTCGGTAACAAAACCCCAAAATAGCAAGTGAAAAAGAAAAACTTGTTTAAAACACATGAAATAAACACTTATATCAACCCATAAGTAATGTGAATGTCAGTGATATCAAGATATGTCTTATTTCAAAATAAAAGAGAAGTAATATACATTAGTTCAGTTGCTAAACATGCTAGATAATGTGTGAGCACTCGAGTTTCAAAAAAAAAAAAATTGGAACAACCCCATTACCCAATCAAGCTCAAAAACATGAATAAAAAACAAAACAACATTGAACAATATATACCTGAAGTGCAGACAAATTCTCCTGATAGAACTGTTGAACAGTATCATTACCAAACTGTGTTTGAAACTTTTCACAAAGTTTCCCAGATTGAATACAACTTCTAATCCTTTCCCACGTTTCATTTTCATTCACTCTCTTCTGCAACCAGTTAGAATAATCACCAAGCCTATATTCCTTATACCCTCTATTAGAAACAACTTCACCAGCACCCTTGTTTGTAACAACAAACACAAACACGGTGAAAGCAAATGTGATAACAATGAGTAAGTACATGACAAAGAGGTAGAGCCATAAGAGCCATGTTGCACCACAACATGAGCCAATAAAGCCACAAAGAGAGAGAATTATGAGGAATATGGATAATATGATGATTGGTTTTTGGAGCCATGTTTCACATTGGGTTGAAGATTGTTTGGTTAGCCAAATGGAGGTTATGAGAATGGGAATGGAGAGAAGGAGGGTTAGGAGATTGAAGAGACCGGTAAGGTTGTTGCTTAGCCGACACATTGTTGTTATTGTGAATCTGAGATGTTATGGCTATGTTTTGATTGGTGATTATGGGAGGATGAGGGGGATTTCATGTGCTTGAAATCATAGGACATTAATAAGGACAAAACAATTTCTAATCATTAAACTAACAAGAAGTTGAGCCAAGAACTGTGTGGCTGTATTAGATTTCCATATCCTTGGATATTAAGAAACAATTAAATTACACTTTGATTTTTAATAAAATTATATAAATTAATTATCATTTACTTTTTTTTACCTACACTAATTACCCTTACTTATATACATATATCATATTAATTAGAGTGAATTACATTAGCACCCCTAAGTTTTAATGAAATTACATAAATCACCTAGACATTTTTAAAACATACACAAACCACCTCTAATTATATTATACATATATATTATCACTGACTACTCCTATAAGATATATAAGTGTAATTTCTTAAACAAAAAGAGTGACGAGTGTAATTTCTTATAAATTTGATGTATATTCATTATTTTTTATTCGTTACAAATTGCATGTTAAGATGTTTAAATTACTCTCATATTATATTGTAACTAACCAAAATAAAGAATAGACATCGACTCTTATACTATTTGGACTTGTCTTCACGATATGTCATATTTTGTTTGACTTAATTACATCCATCACCATTTTTTATTTAAAAAATTACACTTATTTATCTTACAGGAGTAGTCAGTGTAATGTATATATATAATTATATGTGATTTGTGTAGGTTTTAAAAAAGTCCGGGTGATTTATATAATTTGACTAAAACTCAAGGGATATCAGTGTAATTTACTCTATTAATTATCACTGCACGTCTGCAAGAAAAATAAGTAAAGTTTTTAAACAAAAAAGATGTGATGAATATAACTAAGTTAAACAAAATATGATATATTGTTGAGAAAAATCCAAATAATATAGAAGTCAATGTATTTTCAATATTTTTGGTTCGTTATAAATTACATCAATAATTTTAAGAAGATATTGTTTAATCACTCTTATATTATATTATAAGGAACCAAAAATATGGAAGAAATATTGACTTGTCTACACAATATATTATATTTTGCTTAACTTAATTATATTATCACCATTTTTTGTTTAAAAATTTTCACTTATCTCTTCTATAGGAATAGTCAGTATAATATATGTACATAAATCAATGAGTTTATGTAGGTGTAAAAAAAAGATGATTCATAAAATCCATGTGTGAATATAACTTACTATTAAAAAAAGGTTGAGGTTCAATCTAGATACTTTTGTAAATAAATTACACAACCTAGACAAACTTTCTTCTTTTTTGCGCCTATCTTTCCCCTTATAAGAAATATGAGTTAATATTTTAAACAAATTTTTTATGAGTGTAAATAAGCAAAATTTTAAGAGATATTAATATAATTTACGTAGTGTTCTTTTGTGGTTGATTGGAATGGTCGAACTAGAGGTATGGGTAAGACTTCATTGGTATCTGATTTAAGGTTGATTTGGACTCACTGGTGGAGGTACCTAAAAAGGTTCTTTGACAATCAAGTTAGTATGAGACTAGAGAGTTAAACTCGGGAGCCATATGTAAGAAGTAAGTAGAGAATAATAATGATAGGTGATACTTCCTGTTGGGGGAAACTCCTATTTATAATGGTTGAGATGGATGATGTGGTTCTAGTGGGTACTGTTGGCATGGCTGAACGTTTGGGCCCGTTGGCAGCTACTTTTCTTGTGTCGGATGGATTTGACAAGTTCGTACTCTATGCATAGTAGACTTATAGCTTATGGCAGGTTTGGTAGTCGTATTATAGGTCTGTCCTTGTCGGTTTGGTAAAAGGTTAGATTTGTAGGTGGCGTGGCAATGCACTATTGGTGGCATGTCAGGTAGAAGTGGTCCTAACTCTGACCTAGTATGTCCGGTCAAGGGTGATGAGCCTACTTAAGCTCCTCAACTGGATATGTTTGGTTCTTGGTTAGTTAGGAGAGAGGCCAACCTGGGCAGCTGGGATATCCGGATAACCAGGGCGAAATAGTTGTCCCCAGTCTAGTAGGATGTTCAGTAACTGAGCGTGCTGGTAGAATATAGCACAATCTGTAGGTTATCACTAGGCCCCTAATTTCTCTTCTTTTCCCTTAATATAAGCATGACATTTTGTGTCGATCTAGAGTCTAGTATTGATGAGGTGGAGGTCTTGTCCGGACCTCCACTCAATTTCACCACTCGGTCGTCCTGACGTGGTTGGCGAGTGAGATCCACCTCTGCTCGTGGGAGGGGTCAGTTTGCAAGGAGAAGGTAGAATGATTTAACACTTTCAACCTTGTTGTCCAATTGGAGGATGAGAGTGGATAGAAGAGGGCAACGATGATGGATCGGGCGACTTTTCTCGAGAAGTGGCGTCTGCTCTTGGATAAGAAATCTAGTTTGGAGTCTGATGCTTGTTATGGTGATAGGTTAACGATGGCAAGAACGTGTCTTGCAAGGGCCAAATAATTCATGATTCCTGAGGGTCTAGACGGGCCTGATTCGAACTACTGGTGAGTGGACCGGAAGGTGTTGGACACGCCCAATTACTTTCCATATGAGAAAAAGCCTAAAGTCCTGGTCTTAGAACGTCTGATGAACAACATCATGCTTCATGCTCTAGGCCAAGACGATCGAGTCTGCCAAGATATGTTTGCTGACAAGGGGGACAAGTATAGCTTCTATCTGTATGATTATTATACTCGGAATATTAGGTTACGACTCCCAGTATATGACAAGTACATGTCTGTGCTAAACCACCTCTAGGTGGCGCCCTCCTAGTTGCACCCAAATCCCCAAGGACACATCCGAGTGTTTGGCCTTTTTTGCAAGGTTAAGGGATTCCTTTGCATGGTGTGTCTCTTCTTCTAGATGTTCTGGCTGACCCACAACACCAACTTGGATGAAGAGAAAGCTGGTTGTCGTGGATGGACGTGTCTCCAGTTAGAGAATAAGCACACTTGTTTCAGCTATGAATTTGTAAGCCTCGTTGGTCGGGAGGTAGATGCGGCCAACGAGATGGTGAAGTGGATCGACAACGTTGTTGTGTTATCCTGCTCCATCCTGGCTGAAAATGACAAAGCTTTTGAGCATATAGTCAGTAGGTGTTTGATCGGGCATGTCCCTATATTTGCGGTCGGCTTGTTTGTTGTATCACTAATATGTTTTTTTCTTTTTTGCAGATGATATGGGTGACTGGTTGGAGAGAAGCCGACTGCTAGGCAAGATAATCCAAAGGGGGTCTAGGTCGAGCAAATGTTAGTGATGGAGTTCACCAACCCCATCTTATGGGCTGTCGGAGGGAAGTACTCATCCTCCTCCAACTCGTCGAGGGTTGAATTCTCCTTCTTCTCCTCCTCCTCCACTCGACCAAAGCTAGTTGGTCTAGATGGCCCCTGTCAATCGACTTTTGAAGCAACAATTGATACGGCCAATATCACAATGATCCCCCCCCCTCGCCGCCGCCTGTGTAGGAGGTTCATTCGCATCCTAAGGTGAAGTTGTCATCCCTCCTCGCTTTGCATGCCACTCTTCTAGATAGGGGAAGGCCCCAAGTTCTCGTGGTCAGCTTCTCTTGGGGTATGTCATCCCCCAAGCGGTTAATTTGAACCTGGTGTCCGCCGAGTGAAGGAGATATTGGATGTAGGGATGGCAATATGGGTTTGGCCCGATGGGTCAACCCATTAGGATTGTCATTTTTAGCAGGCTAGGCTGGGGATTTGAGCCCTTTTAGAAATAAGGGTCGGGTCGGGTCGGGCCAACCCATATTTTGGCAAGATGGGCCGAGTTGACCCATATTATTATGAAGTTAGAAGTTAGAAGCTTTATTGTAAACTAGGAGTCTAAAAGTTTAAGATTATGATGGCTTGTTGTTTAGAACTTACAAGTTTTAAACTTAGATGATATGTTATGGTGGATTTTGGTTTGTACTTTTTTGTTTTAAAAGACATCTATGAGGAGTGGTGATTTTTTTATTTTTGAATAAATATGAGTTGGGCTGGTATTTCGAGCCTTTTTAGCAATAAGGATCGGGCCAACCCATATTTTGGCGAGCCAAAGGCGGGTCAGGAAGGGTCAGGCCGAGTTGGCCTATATTCCCACCCCTAACTTGATGTGACCCCTCTTCGTGACATGATGAGGCAAGTATGGGCATCCTCAATCCCAGCGGCTTCCATTGCCGAGTACTTGTAGGAGCGTCATTCTGCCTACCTCTAGAAGCTAAAGGAAGCTCACAAGGCAGAGGTGAAGGGGCTAGAGGCCCAAGTGATGGCAGCTAGCGAGGAGCTGTCTAGTATGCCCCTCCGCCATGAAGAAGCTCATCAATTAGTCTTAGTCGTCAAATGATAGTTGGTTAGCTCTTAGGAGAAGTTGGCTAGCATAACAGCCCGCTTCGATGAAGCCAAAAGGTGAAATCCTTTAGCTCAACAATAAGTTGAAGCTGTTAGAAGAGAAGGAATGGGCTGCTCAGGACTCCCAAAACTGAAGTTAAGACGAGATCGCTCGACTTACCGAGGAGATGGTCATTCTGAGAAGATAGAGGGATGAGCTGGTGATCGAGAGGACACCATTTTCGGCCTCACAATGAATGTTGCTTATCTCACCTATGACAATTCCTTTGCACATGTTGACCTAGTGCACCCGAGTAAGGACTGGTCGTGGGCACGTATCAACGCCTATGTCTAGGACAAGGTCCACGTCTTGGGTGATTTAATGAAATACCACCAAAAGAGGACATGGTCTGCGCATTTGGGGTGTAGATATTGGACCACCGGTCAAGGGGGACAAGGTCTGCGCCTTAGGTGATTTAATGAACCACCACCAAAGTGGGACATAGTTCGCACATTTGGGAGTATATTGGTGAGGAAAACTCATGCGGCAAAGACACAAAATGAATAATACATCATTATCATATATGTATTTGGCATGTTACAAAGGGTTGTCCAACCTCGAAAGGGGTTGACATTACATTTTAAGCATAAAAAGTATGGAGGTTTGCAGCATTCCATGTCTGGAGAACCTCATTTCTGGCCAGGTCTTCTAACTTGTAAGCACCCTTGTTGATCTTGCTTACTACTCGATAAGGTTCTGAACTTTGGAGAACCAGAGTATTGTCTTTAAAACTTCAAGGAATGATCGAGGAGTTGTAGGGACCTCCATGTAGGTTCTCATATTTCCACCGGGATCATGGCCTCGACGCCATATGTAAGGTGGAAAGGAGACTCGTTGGTTGTAGAATGTGGAGTTCTGCTGTAAGCCTAGAGCGCATGATGGAGTTGGTCGAGCCAAACTCCTTTAGCCTCATCCAACCTTTAATTGATTCCCCTCATAATGACCTTGTTGGTCGCTTCTTTTTGTCTCTTTTTCTAAGGGTGTTCAATAGATGGGAAGTGATGTTTGATATGCAGGTCAAACAACAACAATTGAAATTCTAGTCAGAAAATTGGGTACCATTATCAGTTACTATGGCAGTCGGGATACGAAATGAGTGATGATGTTCCTCCAAGTGAACTTCTAGATGTTGGCTGATGTGATGGTCGACAAGGCTTCAGCCTCTATCCACTTGGGGAAATTGTCCACCGCAACTATAAAAAAAAATTAGTTGGTCGACTGCTTGGAGGAAATGTCAAAGATATCCATGCTTCACCTGTAGAATCGCTAGGGGAAATATTGTAGTTAGCTCTTCTGGTGGGGCCTTATGGAAGTCAACAAACATTTGGCATCAAGTACATTTCTTGGTTAGACTCGACGCGTCCCTTTCCATGGTCGGCCAGAAAGATCCTGATCGCAAGACTTTCTTTGTCAGGGAAGCTACACCAAGGTGGTGTCCACAACTTCCCTTGTGGACTTCTTTGAGGACATACTCTACTCTATCAAGGCCGAGGCATTTGAGGAGAGGAATAGAGAATCCTCAACGATATAATGATTCATAGGCCAGGGTGTACCAAGAACAACACTGGATGAACATTTGTCTTTCCTTGTGGTCGGTAGGCAGGTCACCATTCAAAAGATACTTGATAAATGGGTTAGTCCAATCATTTGGGATGGTAACTTGTTCAATGGCGATAATGCTATGTTTCAGGGTCGTCCCTTGAATCACCAAAGATTGTTGCTTGGGCTCTTTGTGTCGGCTAATTTAGATAGGATGTCTACTCGGACGTTTTATTCTCTTGGAATATTCTAGATGATGGCTTCTTCAAACTTAGTCATCAACTCTTTCACCTTTGCTAGGTACTTGCCCAAGAGTGTGCCTTTGGTTTGTTAAGCATTGGTTACTTGCAAGATCGCCAACTAGGAATCACAATAGATGGTTATCCTTTCGACCCCGACCTCTTTTTCCAATTGTATATCGATTATGCAAGCTTCATTATTGACCTGATTATTGGAAGTTGGGAAGGTGAAAGTCAGCGAATGCTCAATGGTCATCCCCTAGCCATTATCCAACAATATTTAGGCCTCACTTCCCTTGGGGTTGGAAGATCCATCTACAAAGATTGTCCAAGTCTACTCTTGATTGTCCGACTATGTGGTTAACTCGATGATGAAATCGGAGAGAACCTATATTTTGATAGTTTTTTTAGGTTCGTACTAGGTATCAAAGTGGGAGGGTTCAATGGACCATGATATCATCCAGCCGGCCAACTCCGGCTTGTGTAGAATCTGCCTGATGGGTTGGTTGGTCCTGATCAATATGGGATGGGATTGAAAATATTGTCATAGCCGCCTAATGGCAACTAGAATGGCATATGCTACTTTCTCCTGCTATTGATATCTAATCTTCGAGCCTTGCAGTACCTTACTTGTAAAATATATCGGGCTCTCTCTTCAGTCTCGCGGATCAGAGTGACGGCCATGACCTCATCTGCCACCGCAAGGTACACATATAACACCTCACCAGGTGTTAGCTTAGAAGTATTAGTGGGGTGACTTACAACTACTTGAAGATTTGAAATGTCTTTTCACAATCACTCGACCGTTCAAACTTCTTGCTCTTCTTCAACACCTAGAATAATGGGAGAAAGTGTTTGGCTACTAATGGGAGGAACCTAGACAAGGCTGTCAAACATCCATTCAACAGTTGGACCTCTTTCACCAACCGGGGGCTTCTCATATCAATGATTGCTTGGCATTTGGCGGGTTTGGCTTCTATTCCTTGGCTCATCAACGGAAAATAGAGGAATTTTCTAGCTTCCACAACGAATGTACACTTCTTTGGATTGAGTATCATGTTGTATCTTTGGAGCTATTGGAAGATGTTTTGTACAATGCAGACATGATCTTCTTGAGGAAGAATTTTGGCTATCATGTAGCCCATGTACACTTCCATGTGCTGCCCAATTTGCCCTCCAAATACCTTGTTTATCATTCATTGGTATGTTGCCCCTATATTTTTCAAACTAAACGACATGACAGTTTAGCAATAGGCCACTCGGTCGGTGATGAAAGTAGTATTCTCTGGTTTGAAGGATACATCAGAATCTGATTATAGCCCGAGTACGCATCCATGAAGGACAAGTACTGATATCCCGAGGAGTTGTCCACGAGATGGTCAATGTTGGGAACATGATATGGGTCTTTCGGGCATACCTTGTTCAAGTCTTTGTAATCCACTGATGAGCAATATATTATACACTATTCATAACCTTAATTTAGCATGATTGATGATTCTTGGTGCCTAATTGACTTTGTTTCACGTGGTTTAGTGTTTTAGACTTTATTGGACTAATATTCCTAAAATGAGTTAATTTGGGATTATTTGGCCTGATTAAATCTATTATCATTTTCATATCACATTTGGCACCAATGGCATTTTGGGCATTATGGAAGTCGAGGATATGTGTTGAAGTGAAGATTGTATTTTTAATTTAGGAGTTGTATTTATTGTAATTTAGCTTTGGGCCCATTGTTTAGGCCCAATTCGGTTTTATGTGTGTTGGAGGGGTTAAATTCAGATTCCCCACTCCAAAACATACACACTTCATTTTTCCCTCGTTTTGAAATACACTACATTTTCGTTTTCCCCTCTTTTTGCTCTGCTAGGGTTTCACTTCTTCTTCATTTTTTATTTTCGGTTTGTTCTTCCATTGCCATGGAAGGCTAAATTTCTGGACTAAGTTCCTTTGGTAATGTATCACAAGTCTTGAAGTTTTGTTATTAATGCATTTTCGGTTTTTTATTGTTGATTTCTTCTATCTTATTTCTGAATATGGTTTGCTTAATTTCATTGCTTAGAAACTGGTTGGTTGAGTTTATCTTCCCTTAGTTGATATACTCTCTCTAGTGCATGAATGCTTAGTTCGTGTGAATTTGTTAATTGTTTCATGCTTATACTGATTTCGCCTAGTTAGAGGTTTAGGTTTTGTAACTTTGAATTGATTATCGCTTATTTAATTGAATCTCAACAAATTCGGAAGTTAGTGGTTGGAATCTGAAAATAATCTTTTGAAACCGATGATTGAGTTGTGAACAAACGAACCAAAGAGATTTAGGGGTTTTATTACATTGCTTAACTATTGTTTCTGTATTTCATTTATGTTCATACTATCTAACAACAAAAAACCCCTTGTGTGCGTGTGAATATAAGGTGTTTGAAGTTTTGCTTGAAAGATAATCCTTGGAAACGACCTAGGAGTCACTTCCTAGTACTGCAGTTTTAATTGTTATATTATTTGTATCGAGCACGACCTCGATCATCCACACACATCAGCCACTTCTTGGAGGGCTTCTTTACCAACACCACATTTGTCAGCCACGTGGTGTAGGTGATTTCCCGAATAAAACCGGCTTGTAGAAGCTCGATTGTCTTCTAAACAACCTTTGTTGTTCTTTCAGCCCCATTTTTCTCCATTTTTGGGCGACTGGTTTTGCCCCTGCTTGGTTGTTAGTTGATGACATACCATCGAAGGGTCAATTCCTAACATATCAGCTCCAGTCTAGGCGAAGAGGTCCTTGTTGGCTCTCAAACACTCTACGAGCTTCAATTTCTAGACCTCTGGAAGGGTGTTGTCGATATACACTAGATTCGTCTATACCATGTGCACACCCCTTGGTTTTTTGGTGGGGTTGGCCCTCTTGTTATTGCTTGGCTAGAGTGGAGATTCATCTCGTAGCAGCTTCGGACACTATTCTGATCCCATGGCATTGTGCATAACCGGAGATCAGAAGAAGGAACTTCATGCATAGGTATGGCGTGGAGACTACTACTTCAAGACGGTTGAGCATTGGGCGACCTAAGATGGCATTCTAGGTCGACTTGCAATCAATGACCAGGAATCTAGAGTAGATTGTCTTATTCCCTAGCTGGTGAACCCTACCAATTGCCCATCATAAGGTAGTAGATCGCAGTTTTTCAGTTCCATCTTCTCAATCAGGTCTTGGAACATGATATCAGTCGAACTCCCTTAGTCGATGAAGAGTCTGTCGACCTTCTTGTTGTTCAGTTTTGAAGTGACGACCAAGGGATCATCATGTTCACGAACAACACCTTCATAGTCATGGTTGTTGAATGAGATGGGGGAGCAAGCCTACTAACATGTTGTTGGTGTGTGTCTCTTCTGGCCACTTGCATGACCTCTCACGTATACCTATTCTCAGTCGATTTAGAAGTGTTGCCTGCGACAAATCCCCTAGAAATAGTGTTGATATCAATTGGGCTCCTCTGTCTGTGGTTGTTTGGACAGTACTTGTCTACCTGGTCCCTATTCGGAGGACATCCCTATTTAAAATTTGGAGGGGAACGCCTCTTTGGGGGACTAGGTCGACGAGATGGAGGTGACCGTCTCTACTGAGCTATCCCAAGTATGAAGTGTTGTAGTTGACCAGCCTGTATCAGATCTTCAATTGTGTCTTACAACTGCGTGCAATCATTTGTCATATGGTCAAACATTCTGTGAAACTCACAATATCTAAATCAGTGTTATGGCTCCACCTTCTTGTTCGGATTAGGCTTGAGGAGTTGTACTAGGTGGGTGGTCATGACCTCAAGTATAATTCTCGAACGACTAGCATTAAGGGGTGTGCGTGTTGTGTATTTGGATTTTCTTGGTGGGCATTGGGGGTCGTCTTGTGGGTGGTTGTGAAATTTTGGCATTTTTGCTTCCCGAGATGGGTTGTGTGTATGGTGCTCGATGGATGGTTAGGTATTGGGTATTTCTTCTAGGTTAATGAACTGTTGCTCCATATTGAGGTCAATGTATTTGGTCAGATCTATTATGAAGAAGTCATGTCGTAGACCCATGATCAACACAAGTGTAGCCACACCAAGACTCAAGGTGTAGACCTTCATTGCCTCAGAATTAAATCTATCTTGATACACACAGATGGATTTGTGTTGACCTTGTCGAATCCCATACAAGCTTAAGGACGACCTAGGCTATTCCTTGCTAGTTGTAAACCAGATGTTGAATTTACTAACCAAGGTGGATATTTAGTCGATGTTGTTTGGTGCCAACCGCGTGAACCATTGCAGAGCAGTATGTTTCAAAGTGAGTGGGAAGGCTCGACACATGATTGGGTTTGTTGCTCCATGAAAGAGCATGGACGCTTCAAAAGTAAAGGACATTATAACTTCCATGAAGGGGTGTTTGGCTCTACAAACATTATGGTTGGTGAGGTATGTATTATTTGTGGTGTTCGTGTGTAAGGGATTTTGTGGATAAGGTAGGATTATCCGACGGACTTGGCTGTATGTGTTTGGATGGCCGGCCACGATGGTCTGTAACTCGACTGCATTTTAGACTAGTAGAGTTCTTCCAACAATTTGGCTTGCTATTGGATTTTACCTTTTCCTATCTTACCAAAATTTGGTGGAGTTGTTGGATGGTTGGTGGTTGATGTTCTGGAAAGTATGGTGGCTTCGACTAGCTTGGTATGAAGGTTGTATTTATTATGGAGGGTTAATGGAAGGTGTGTGGTAGCTCGGAGTCATATTTGTGTGCGCTGGTTCTACTTGGTTGGTGGGTTTGCTAGGTTTCGAGTTATCATCATGGTGTAGGTAAGCCACAAATAATGCTAATATTCTTTTGTCGTTGATCGGAATGGTCGAACTGGTGGTCCGGGTAAGACTTCACTAGTATCTGATTTATGGTTGAATTGGTCCCACTAGTGGAGGTACTAGGAAATGTTCTCCAATGATCAAGTCAGTATGAGACTAGAGAGGTAAAACTCGAGAGGAATATGCAAGAAGCGAATAGAGAATAATAATGATAAATGATACTTCCTGTTGGGGGAAACCCCTATTTATAAGGGTTGAGATGGATGACATGGTTCTAGTGGATACTGTTGGCATGGCCGACCATTTGGGCATGTTGGTGACTGCTTTTCTCGTCTCAAGTGGATTTGATAAGTCCATACTTTGTGCATAGTTGAATTATAGCATGTTCTAGGTCTGGTAGCCATGTTCCAGGTCTGCCCTTATCGTGTTGGCAGGAGGTTAGGTGACATTTGTAGGTGGCGTGAAAGTGTACTATTGGTAGCGTGTCAGGCGGGAGTGGTTCCAACTCCAACCTAGTATGCCCCATCAAGGATGATGGCCTGCTTAGGCTTCTCAACTAGTTATGCCTGATTATTGGTCGATTGGAAGAGAGGCCAACCCGGGCAGCTGAGATATCCAGATGACTGAGGTGGAACACGTAGTGTCTTATATATGTTTTTTTTAGAAAAAATGCTTATCACTAATGTCTAAAGAATTAGAGTTAGGATAAATTAAAAAAAAATTGAGTGTAATTCATAATCATTGAAGTTGTGAATGATTGAAATATGAGTGTTTTCAACTAACTCATATACAAATTAATCTAGAGATAATAATTGGATAGGTATATTAGGGTCAATATGAATAATAGTATAAAACTCTTTACAAACTAAAATTTGGCTCGAATTTAATCTATATTTGTATTTAACTAGCTCAACTCGGAAGAGCTAATTTTACATTTGTGCTAGCCAAATCGAGTTTATGGATACTTGTTAATTTTAAATATGTAAAACTTTTTCAATGAAAATCTATTGTTTTTTTTTACTTTTGTTGATATTTTTAGTGTTGTTCTAAAGATGTAAAAGAGAAAATGTGAAATATAATTACTAGATCCAATTTTTTATATATAATTAAGAGTATGTCATTATTTTATGAGTAAAGACCTAATATTTATAGGAATTAAATATTTGACATTTGACCTAGTAAAATATAAAATAATCTAATAAGGTTTTATGACACAATACCTATACTTGGTTGGTAGATTCAATTATCGTAAATCAATGTAGTTTTTATAAAACAAGGTTGTGAAGTCCAACAGAATAAGCCCATTGGAGTTTGAATACAAGCCAAGCCTTTTCGGCTTGGCATGAAGCGGTCTTGCATAAACTCATCCACTCACCCATTTACTTAATGTTGTTTAGATTTTGAGGAAAGTGTGAAGTCTAGTAAATAAAACTTCACTCACTTACTTCTTTGGTACATAACTTTATTTTATGCGAAAATATTTTTTATTCTTTATCTTTTTTTAGGTTACAATTTTCCCTCCAATAAAAAACATCAAAGTAGTCCTCTATCTTTTTAACGTTTATTAATTACTATATCAACATAAAAAATGTTTAATTTTCACATAAATATATCAAATTACTATTGTGGAACCCTTTTTAGTTGTTAGAATTACCATCATTGAAACTTAAAGCTTATATTGATGAGTGCAATAAAAATGAAGTTGATGAATAAGAATGATAACGGGTGAATCAAATCAGGTTTATGCTTACCTAATCCCGAATTTGAAATCCAAAACTCAACTCGAACTCAGCGAGGTTTCGGGTAATTCGAACCCCATGGAGAACCCAAAAAATAGTAAAATATCTAATTTTTGCATTGATGATATAAATAATCCTTTTTAATCTACAAAATCACAAGGAACCAAGAGCAACATTTGATAATATATAAAAAACTGATAATGAAATGTAACAATAATACAAACAAATGTAAAAAAACGCAGTAATAATATCTAGATTAAATAATACAATTAAGTTGGAAACGAGTCGAACCGAGTCGAACCAGAGTTCAACTCGATAAGGATTGGCTCAGCTTGAAACTCGACTTGAGTTCGATACGAGTTATTTTTTTAGCTCGAGTTCGACTCAACTAAAGTTCGCAAATTGTTCAATTCAGTTCGAATGATTCATTTGGACAATTCAAATAATTAATTAAATTTTGAAAAATATTGTAAAAGGTTATATATATAATAACAATAAATATAAAAAATAATGTTTAGGTAATAATAAACATAAAAATTAATTTATATATATATCGAACCAGTTCATAAACCTAATGAGTTGAACTATGTCCAACTCAAGTTCGACTCGTTTATTTAATGAGCTCAATTTCTAGCTCAAGTTCAGTTCATTTGGTTCATGAACCAAGTTTATCGAACTAAATAACGAATCGAGCTTCAAACAAATACCAAGTTGGTTCGGTTCATTATCAACCTTAAATTCAACCAAAGCATCAACTAATAATTATATTCAAACTGGAGCAACCAAATAACTAATAATGAAATCAATATATGGATTAAACTGCAGCAACTAAAAATCAATATATGGATTAAATAATTATCAAACTGCAACAAGTAATAATGAAATGTACATCATATATTAGATATATTCATTTATTCAATTTTCATATATTAATTGGGACGAGTTCGGAATAGGGTATCAAATGTACTAAAATCGAAAATTAACATTGGGTAAAACTCGGATTTGAACCCAATAACAATAAATTTATCCTGTTAAATTCGAGTTGAGTTCGAAGAAATACCAATTAGTTCAGTTTTCATTATCATCTTTATTGATGAGAATAAAACACGAAAAGAATAAAAATAAATAATTATTCTAAATACTCAATTTCCAACATAAAACTCAATTTCCATGATTGAAAATGAATTTTGGACAAGAATATGATAATTATATTGAAAATCAAACACAAACAAAGAGATAAAATTGTACACCACTAAAATCATAAACAAGTAAGTTAATATTTCCCTATTAAAGACCAAACTAAAATGGAGAAAAGAATAAAAGTTAGGGAAACACAATCTTTTCATAATTCTCTACTTGGCATGGCCCAAAAGATATAACAGTTACATAATTAGCCAAACTGAGACCTATTCAATCCCTTTCACCAAACAATCCATTCTTTCACTCATAACTATCCCTAGTGACTCATATAGCTACCGCCACTGCGCCACCGTCAATACTGGTTACGCCGCCGTAAACATCATCACCGTGAATATAGTGATTACAAACCCTAGCCCCCAATTTATGCATTAACTCATTTTCTCTCTCTAACACTTCTGCTTCTTTTCTATTTACTGCACAATTACCATATACTTTTCTCTCTCTCTCTCTTTCACACACACATTTCCCATTTTCCATTGCTCTGTAATATCATCTGAAGGATTCGTGTGCAAGTGTTTCGTTTTGTGATCGGTGAGGTTTTACGTCTTCCCTATAAGCTTCTATTATGCTTCATTCTGAATTTTTGGTTTTAGCAAATGACAATTTTTTTACCAATAAACTAGTAGGAAAGTGAAGTTGTGTTTTTTTAATATTTTCTCATGGAGAGTTAAGGTTTTTGGATTCTGTGTTTTGCTGATATTATATGAGTAATTATGGGTTTGTGTTATATTAGTGAAAATTGATATGGAGTTGGAACATTTTACCCC